>NC_137085.1:18814790-19102290 GCF_951640355.1 Cnephaeus nilssonii
CAAGAGAATTGAGATTTACAGTGAAGTGACTAGGAAGAGGAGGACAAATGTCAATTATAGTCCTGCCGGGCTAGCTCTTTGGGGTCAGTTGGGAGCGGTTTGTCTTGGTCAAGCAGGTGAGCAGCCCAAAGATGGCGGCCGGGTCCCTGTGGCCTGCAGGTTGGCCTACCATGCAGACCTCCTGGGACCTCCCCGAAAACACAGTTCCAGGAAGGAATAATCAGAGTGGATGGAGCCCAGGAAGGCCCTTTTATAAAGGAAGCTAAAAGTATGCTATACTTTACAACTATTTACCATGCCTAAACAACTTTAAAAAAAATATGTTTTTATTGATGTTTAGAGAGACAGAGGAAGGGAGAGAGAGAAACATTGATGGGCTGCCTCCTGCACATCCCCCACTGGGGATGAAGCCCCAAACCCAGGCAGGCATATGCCTTCGCTGGGAATCAAACCTGTGACCTCGTGGTGAATGGGACAATACTCAACCAACTGAGCCACCCTGGCCAGGGCCTAAACAACATTTTTAATATGCTGGAATTTATGAATAACTACCTGGAAATCTCTCAGTGATTGAGGTGGTGACACCAAATCACCAGGGACTGTGTGGAAACGGAATTGATGTGCCCTTTGGAATAACTGGAATGTTTGGGTGTACAGCCAAAGGCATTTCAAGATGCTACTTAACAGTCTAGAGGAAAATGAGGTGGAAAAAGACAAACAAACACCAAGGGTGGCATTGCTCTGCTGGAGAAGGATGAACCAGGGCGCGGTCTTGCAGGAAGAGGTGCCTCCAACCAAGAGGCAAGAGTGATACCCAGGACCCGCTACATACTCAGACCCCATGAGGAGGCTGCTAAGAAAATGTTTGCAATGTGCCCTGTTCACAGGAGAGAAAATTATATATACTCTGGAAGTACTATTATCTAAGTAGTAGGCATGCTTCTGACTGGAGTCTGAGGTGCTACCATTCACCACACACATGTATGCACACATACAGGTACACTGTTATAGAATGAATTGTGTCTCTCCCTACCCCTGTCTCACATTTTATATGTTGAAGTCCTAACACATAGCTCCTCATAATGTGATCTTATTTGGAGATAGGGTCTCAAGTAATCAAGTTAAGTGGTCATTAGGGTTGGCCCTGATCCAATAGGACTAGTGTCCTTATAAAAAGAGATTTAGACCCTGGCTGGGTGGCTCTGTTGGTTGGAGCATCGTCCCATACACCAAAAGGTTTCGGGTTCAATTCCTGGTCAGAGAACATACTCAGGATGCGGGTTCAATCCCTGGTCAGGGCATATATGGGAGGCAACCGATCAATGTTTCTCTCTCCCCACCTTCTTCTCTCTCTAAAGTAAAAAAATATATATATTCTTGGGTGAGGATTTTTTAAAAGAGAGAGAGAGATTAGACACAGAGCCATACCTAAAAGGAAGACAATGGGGAGAGACAGAGAAGACAGCCATCTATAAGCCACAGAGAGGGGTGATCCCTCCCTACAGTCCTCAGCAGGAACCACTCTAACCACACCTGGTTTTTGTACTTCTAATCTCCAAACTGTGAGACCATAAATTTCTGTTGTTTAAGCCCCTCAAAGTGTGGTACTGTGTTATTGTAGGACTTGAGCAAAGTAATGCACACACTCACACAGACACACTCACAAATGCACATGTGCATGCACATAGAGGCACATACAGAAACACATAAATGTACACACATACCCCTGTACTCACACCTCCCTCCAGCTACACAGGGACGGGTGAAGTTTAGAAAACAATTCTGTGGCAAAGGGACAGGGCGGTGCTCCAGAAAGTGGCTTATCCTCCGAGGCAGAGGGAGAAATCCAGCCCACAAGGTGGCTTTAGGCTGCAAAAGCACAACCCAGCTGCCCACGTCGGAAGGCAGTGGGGTCTCCGACAGAATGAGCAGAGCGGGGCCAGCAGCACTCACCTCGCTCCTGCTCAACCTTCCCCTTCCCTTCCCGCTTGGCAGACTCTGAGCATGGGTTGACTTTTCTGAGTTTACCCAAAGCAATTGGGGCTGCCAGAGTGCTGTAACCCGATCTTCTGTTTAGTCTCGGAGGGTGCCTTGCACTGGGGGACATGAGGCCGTTTTGAAACATGTCCCGGTTGACTGGGAAGCAACATGTAATTTGTGAGGCTCGGCCACTGGGGTCTGGAGGCCATCATTCGGCAAATATGCAAGGCACACCTACCGGGTGCCGGTTCGGTGCTGCACACCCTTACCTACCTTCGCTATTTGCTCCTCCCACCAACAGCAAGGTGGATGGAGAGTCTCACCCATTCCACAGAGGGTCGGGCCCCAGCCTGTGGAGCCAAACCTTGCCCGTGGTCAGGAACAGAGCTCTGAATCCACCAATCCCACCCAGGGCAGGGCTGGCCCCTGGGAGCCACACCGGGCAGTTTAGGAGGCAGCAGACCCAGGAAGGATGCTGTGCTAATCCGAAGGACCAAAAAGGAAAACTTAAAGAGCAGATGCGAGGCAGCCACAGACTGTCTTTGAAACCATGTGCCTGCTGCTTCGTGGCTTTGGGAAGGCCGTGTTTCTTTTCAGGGCCTCAGTTTTCTAGTCTGTGAAATAGGAAAATCAGACTAGGTGACCTCCCCCACCCCCCACCCCCCTAACACACACACTCACACTCACTTCCTTTCTGTTCCTAATCTGTAATTCTGTGATGTCAGCATGAGCCTCGTGAACAGGGGAAGTATTGGGTAGTTCTGAGGCTGGTGATGTAAGGGCCGAGCTGAGAAAAAGCAAGCCAGACAGTAAGCGGAGGCTGCTGCTGCCGAAACCCTGGACAGTTTTGCCAGGAGATTTCCAGGGTTCCGGGAAGGAACTCATGCCCCTTGTCAGAATTTCATCTCTTCACTGGATGGAGTTTACTCTACTAAATGAAACCATCCCGTGTTTGTACCTCCGTGTGATGGAATGTTCCACAGCAGATCTGTTGAGGTCAGGAGGAGCCAGAAGGAAGCAGGCAAAGTGGAGAGGCCAGACCTCAAAAATGGTAAGACCAGGAATTGCAAAGTGGGGAGGTGGAGGGGGGCGAGGGGCGGCAATGGGGAAGGCTCACTCGCATGCTCCCTGGGGCGTAGGGAAGCTGGAGGTTTGCTGTTTTTCAAGCTGCTCCAGGGCCCAGTTCAAGGCACACCCGTGGGCCTGGACCTCCAGATGCCCTTTCTCAATGGCCAGGGCAGTGGCGTCCCCCCCAGGCTGCCCTCTCCCCCTTACCTTTCCGTTAGGGCCCCCCTCCAAGTCCCATCTCCAGGACCCTCATCTCAGCAGGAGCCAGGTCTTTAAAGCAATTTGCACTGAGTTGTGAATCTGATGGGAATATTTACAACCTAAAGTATTTAAAGTAGGAGCTTGTTTACCCAAAGGAATGCCTAACAGGGTAAAGAGCGGACACACCCTGCCCTAATATATTGAGGGGAGACTGGTGAGGAGGGAACAGAGCAGTGACCTTCCTCAGAAAGGCTTGTAGGAGATCTGGACTCAGCACCTCCTGGAGGTCAGGACATACATGGATATACAGACCCCCCAACTATGTCCGTGCATGGTCTCACTTATTCTCGTAAGAAACATTATATAGGAAAAGAAGTGGTTCACCAACTGCCACGCTCTTACTCCCCACTGCGCCCTGCCACCTCCCAGGGTACCCTGATGGCCTCCAATACTGTCCAAAAGGTAGGTTTTGGGAGGGTGGAGAATCTGGGATGCTTCGTGCCAGAACCAGATGAAGCCAGTGGTGACCCCGGGGGAAAGGAGCTGAACAGTCTAGTAGGCCCCAGTGCAGTGCCCAGCATGTGTCCTGTTTCTGCCTTGAGTCTGTGGGTCCCTCCATTAAAGATCTTAGATTCAAAAGGTCCCTCTGCTCACGACCTCAGACACTACACTCCTACCTTCTGCAGGAATAGCGGTGCCATCATGATGCATATGGAGGGCAAAGCTTTGGGAGAAATGCATTGCAGTGTTGTCTAGAACAGTGAAAAGCTGCAGGCAACAAAAATGTGTCTAAAAGAATCAGCATCTGAAAATGGCAATTTGCTGAACTGATGAAATGCTATGCCACCTTTAGTAAGATATCTGTCAAAACTACACAGCAACCTGGAATGATGCTGTATTAATATATTGTGCATTAGGGGTACAGAGTTCTGGCTAAGAATGGGCTTTGGTATTCAACAGACCTGGGCTTCTCCCTCTATGTAATGAGCATAAAACTATTACCTTAGGGAGCATCCATAAAGCACAAGTGCCCAGGATGGGGCTTGTCCTACAGTAAAAGGACCCAATGAATGGTGGCTAAGATAGAAATAAACAAGAAAATATTTGCAACTCGTACTACAAAGGTTTAATATTCATGATATATAAAGAACGTTTACAAATCAATAAGAACAAGACCAAGAACCCAAACACAAAAATGGGCAAAAGATATGGACACTTGACACACACAAAATAAATAAATTATTCTTAGACATACAAAAAGATTCCCAATCCCTCTCATATAAAAGAAAAGCAAAATTAAACTGTGAGATAAGTTTGCCACCAATAAAATTAGCTAGCCGTATAAAAGGAAACAGGTACCTTCATACAACTCCACAAAGTCGCATGGCAATTCGGCATATGTACCCAACTCTAAAATATACGATGTCTTTCACCCAGTAATTCTACTTCCAAGAATTTATCCTCAGCTATAGTGGCACATGTATAAAATGACCCATATCCAAGAATTTCCGATGGCACATTGCTTGCAATAATAAAAGACTAAAATAACCCAAGTGAGTAGGGCTCTGGACTATTCCTAAAGTGGAATATCATGTAACTTTTAAGAGAATAGTTCAGTTCCCACCTTTATGAGAATTAATATAAAACAATCCCAAAGACCTATTATTAAGTGATGCTGTCACTTATATCCATGGGATATAGTGTACACACTATGCCACTTTTATTGCTAACAAAAATGAATGTGTGTATATATATATACATATATATGCATATATTATGCATATTTACATAAAATATATTTATATGCATAGATTATCCCTGAAAGGATAAACTGATAACAATGGTCTTATTAAAGGAATGAGGAGGGCTGAGGTGGTAGACTTCTTTCCACTGTGTCCTTTTCTACACTGTTTGAATTCTTAACCATGTGCATATATTAACTTGTGGAAAAAGTAAGTACTTAAAAATATAAACAGATAGGTGGGTAAGAACTCAAAGGAAATACGGCCAGCACCCATGATGGGAAATCAGAGACCTGGAGGAGACTGGATGGCCAATCGCCCGCAGGACGTCTTTTGCACATATTGTTTGGAAGAAGCGCATCCACACATGAACGGTGGTTAACCCTGGACAACGGGGAAAACCTAATGTTGAAGGGAGGATGCAAATCTGACATGAAACCTATAAACTTTATCTTTATAAAGTTTTGCACTACTGGGCTTGTATTACTTTTGTAATAAGGAAAGTTATAATTGGAAGTAACCCTTCCTAAATAAATAAGTTACAAATCTGCGCTTTAAATACACGTAAGACTTACAAAGGCCAAGGCTTGGCCACGTGGCAGACCCTGCCACACCCCTGTCTCCATCCTCTACCAGCATAACAAGCAGGGAGACCTTCGCTCAGCCGTGATGAACGAACGTGCACCAGAACGTGGCCTTCTCTTGAGGCAGGTGTGCTTCCTTGTAGTAACTTATCACACTTTCAGGAGCAGACCTTCACTCTACACAATTGTGTGACAATCTAATCTTCCTTTTCCCTCAAAGATATGTCATTGACTCATTGTGATACACAGACATTTTCCTCCCATGAGCTGCCAATGCCCAGAAAACTTGTGAAACACCTTCTGAGTCACCAAATTCCTCTTTGGAATGTCACAGAACTTCATGGACTATGTCACAGACAGGATTTGTCATAGGAAACCCCCACTGGAAAGTTTCCCAAGGTCTGGTCAGTCAAGTAGAGGAGAAATTGGAGGTTGACTTTATGTGCTATTCTAAACAACAGTCATTTTTTGCCCCATTCAACTTAAATGTGCGGATGAGTGAATCGCCTAACTGCCCCATCCACCTATAAGACAGACAGACAAACAGACACACACACACACACACACACACACACACACACACAAAAACAAAACAGAAACTCAATTCGCTCCATTTGAATAAATTTTTTGTTCTAGTAAAGTATTTTGGAGCTTGGAGTAAAGTTTATAAAATAATATTTTGCGTTTATTAAATCGAGTCTTCTATAAGCAAAATCATCATGTTTGTTTGTTTGTTTTTTAATTGATTTCAGAGAGGAAGGGAGAGAGAAAGAGAGAGAGGGCAAGCATGTGCCCTGACTGGGAATTGAACCATGATCTTCTGGGTCATAGCTTGACACTCAACCACTGAGCCACACTGGCCAGGCTCGCCATGTCTTTTATTAGAGTTTAAAGCAAATGCTGGAGGGTGGGGGATATGGACAATAAGTCTGCGCTGAAGCAATCCCAGACCCTGGATCCAACACCAATTTAGGGTCCTGGCCCTTCTGTCTCCCCGTTACAGGAATCACCAAGCCCTTCCCGGCTCCAAGGCAGGAAGTGCTAAAGAACAAGCCTTCCCATTCCTAAGGCAGCCCTCAAGAAAACCCAACCATCAAGACAGGCTTTTTAAATGACATTCCTGGTCAGCGCTAAGAAAACTCAACCAAAGGAGGTACCTACCACTTACCAACAGGAAAAGGGTTGATCCTATGGAATCAGCTGCTGAGGGATCGCATGGGAACTGCCTGCCGGAAGCTCTAGAACAGGGGTGGGGAACATGCGGCCCGGCCTTATCATTTGGTCTGGCCCTGCCAAGGCACCGCGGGCGGGACTTGCGATTCAATAATAAATCTAGGAGCTTTCTTCATAGCAACATAATTTTTAAGTTCATAATTTTATGGCCCGCGAATGATGTTAGAAATATCCAAATGGCTCTTGGCAGGAAAACGACTCCCCACCCCTGCTAGAGAAGGTTTAGATGGCCACCCACAGAACAGGTCCCGTCATCATGGATACTAGTGTCACCAGGAACTGCTTGCTTGTTCTAGAAATCCATGAATGAGTGGCCTTTGCTCAAGTTTCTTTAAAAGCACAAAGCCATATGTGAAGCCAGACCGGGCAACAAACAGCCCTCTGATCCCGTTCACTCTGACACGCACTGGCAGAATGAGAGGACTCCAGGAAAGTCCAGATGGTCAGAGTCTGCTCTGCCAGGACCAAGTGGCGAGTCTGGATCAGGCAGGCCCTGGGGGCACCGCCCGATGAAGAGCAGGGCCTGGAGGGCAGCTTGGGCAGTGAGGGCTCGAGCCAGGCCCACTGAGGTTCTGAGCCTGGTACCAGAGGTGTGTCTGTGGTTTAAGCTAGGAGAAACTTGCCCTGAATACGAAGCTCTGGCTCTGCTGCACCCCTGGGCGGTAGCCAGAACCCTGGGCGCGCCTGGAACCCCCCCTTTCCTGCCACTGCTCTGTGCTCCTCTAACCCTGCCCTGGGCCACATTCTGGGGAAAGTTTGGGCAGCCCAGCTCTGGGGGCAGCGGAGGGCCAGTCACCTGCTTCCGCCGACTGCTTCTGTGGTTCTGAATGCCAGGAAGGAACCTCTGCAGGAGAAGGAAAGCACGGAATTTCTCCATCCACCAAGGGGATACATGATAAGCACAGCCAGCAGTAAGATGGGGGGCAGGGAAAGCTGGGGGAGGGGATTGGGCTTCATGCAAAGAAATGTGCTCCTTCCCTTTGCTTAAAGCCAACAGCACTACCTCGTGTCTCATTTATGGGGAATCTCTCTGCCCTGCCATGGAGTCCCGGGAGCAGAGCGCTGTGGTTGAGAGCCACACGTTACAGTGATTATGCCGACAGGATAAAGTCTGAAAACCAGCCACAAGAAAGGGGGTTGCCATTGGTTTCAACAGCCTCTGCCTCACCCTGTTTACCCTCTGGAGGCCCCCTCTGATGTAGTGGCCAACTGCTGTTTACCATATTGCTGCCCTGGTTCTCAGACCCTTGTTTCATTGGCCATTTACTAGTTGGGGTAAGGAGATCCAGCAGGAAGAACATGAGTCTAGAGAAGAGAAGTAATTATTGTAGTCGGTGGAACAGAGTCCCCTCCCAAAATTCACGCCCGCTCGGAACCTAAAAATGTGGCCATTTTTGGAAACAGGGTCTTGGCGAATGTAATTGGTGAAGATGAGGTCATACGGGATCGGAGTGGGCCCGCAGTCCCACAACGGGTGTCCTTCCTTCCAAGAGGAAAGGACACACAGAGATAGACACACGTGCAGATACAGACAGAAACTGGAGGGATGCACCTGCAAGTCCAGGAGCCAAGGACCGTCGGCAGCCACCGGAAGCTGGGAGGAAGGAAGGAACGGATCCCCTCAGAGCCTCCAGGGGAGACCGAACCTGCCACCCCCTGATCCCAGACTCTGGCCTCCTGACCCGTGAGAAAACACATTTCTCATTTCCAGCCACTGAGTCTGCGGTCATTTGGCGCAGCAGCAGTAAGAAACACACCTACCTTCCCACTGGTGCCCAGCTTACCTAAGAGGCGGCCTGTGAGAGCAGTGACCTCGTCACTGAGACAGGACAGGCCCTCACACAAGGCCGGTCACTCTTTCTCCTCCGGCAGCAGGCCCATAACGGGATTTTTTCAAGACTTGCCAGAGGCCCTGGCCCCAAGGTATTTGCATGTTTAAAAACTCGTGGACAAAACAGGATGAGTAAGGACACAGCTGTGGGATAAGGGCATGCTCAGGTGGCAACGGCCACAGGCATGGAGACTGGTGTCCACAGAAGGCAGTTCGCAAAGCCTGAAGCCGCAGAGTCCAGGAGTTGGCGCTGAGTGGGCACCTTGTCAAACTGGGGAAGGGACGCAGGGGCCCCGAGGCCTTGAAGGTTTTGCCGAGGTCGATGAGCAGGTGACCCGAACGTTATAGTGAGCATCTGCGATACGCCAGGTACTGCAAACTAAGTGATTTTAATGCACAATCACATTTATTTCTCAAAATCAGCCTGGGAAGCCAGTGTGCTCGATCTTACAGTTCAGGAAACGGGGACTCACAGTTTTAAGTGAGTAGCCACAAGGCATCGGCAGTAAGTGGTGATACTGGGGTTAACGGGAGGAGTCTGTCTCAGGGTCTTCCACACTATCTGGCCTCTTGTAAATGCAGACCTAGAAGCTGAAAGGATCTGGACCAGAGGCTTAGCAAACAAGGAAGATTCGCTCCAGGAATCTTTATCTGCTTAACCACACACTCTGAACGGAGCCTAGACTCTTCCCAGGCGCTCTCCGGCTTAGCTGCTGCCAGTTTTCTTTACAGGAAATAGAAATGATATGGTTGACAAGTATTTTAGGCATCTCACTATGCCCTTTACATACATTATCTCAGTAACTCCACACAGCAACACCCCAAAGTAGGGTATCACCTCTATTTTGCAGGTGAAGACACTGAGGATCAGAACTTTAATCATCTGCCCCGGGGCACAAAGCCAGGAAGTGACCGAGTTGAGCTCTAAGCCCTGGCCTGTCCTGCTCTCCAAAGTCCACCCGAAAGAAGCAACTCGTGACATCCTTTTTTGCTTTCCCAAGACACACGGCGCGCCACGGCTCACGGAGTCTAAGAATTCCCTTGGAGCTCTTAGCTGTGCCTGCAAAATCTGCGTCTGCCATCTGCCCCTACTTCAGATGCTTGGAGTTCTCTAAATGCTCCAGGTGAGTGACCTCCTCTTCAACCGAGTGGCTGGAATTCTCTAGATAATGTCTGGTCACTCCCAAGAATGTTTGTTTGTCTTGTACACAGTTTCGCCCACAATAGCAGGGATCCAGTCAGTCAGTCCATTCCAGACATGGGACCCCTCCCCCAAACAAGCAGGGCAGAAGGTGGGGGATCCCAGAACAGGAAATAACAGAGACAGGGTGTGGGGACAGGAGGCTTCCCTGCGGCGGGACCACAGTCAACAAACATGGGACCACAGTCAACAAACATCTCGGGCCGTGGGATGTTAGCAGGCTGGCTAGTTCAAAGGCTGGCAAGAGCCAAGATGCTGCATAGCTGTATTCTAAAATGCTCAATCTCCCATTCTCCCCCCTAAGTGTTTTGTTTTTTTTTAGCACATCTTACGCCAAATGAAAAAATATAGTCCCAAGGAGCCATGCTCCCTGCATTGGTGACATCATGCTGAACCTCAGAATTGGTGCAGATGGTTTCAACTCCTGTATCTCATCTTATCAGGATATTTGGTCATTGGGGGATGGAGACAGGAAAGAAGGCGAGGCTTTACCTGCAAAGACTGGGTGTCACAAGGGAGTTCTCGGTCCCCAAAGTCAACCTTCCTCAATGTCACTGCAGGGCCGAAGTGCAGAAGTTGGCATGTGTCCCTTTCAAAGTGGTTGAGCTTCTCATGAAAAGCATTCTTTAAAATCGCCTCTTGATTTCACTCTCTCATTCATGTTTAAAAATAATAGATTGGGCTGGTGATTTTTCAACCGGTGTGCAGCAAGAACTTTTAAAACATGCAATACCTAACTATTTAGCCGGGGCACTGACCTCGTTTCCCTTAGATTGTCAAATGAAAAACAGCAACAGCCAACACAATACTCACCCAGTGTAAATGAATCAGAATTATACCTTTTTTTTTTTTTGTCAGATCGGCAAAAAAATATAATACATTTTGTGGTGTGTCCACATGTTTAGTAATTAGTTTATGTGTGCCATGAGATGAAAAAGGTTGAGAATCGCTGGGGTAGGCCAATTCATTTCAAAGCTGGGATAGCAACACAAAGTAATAGGTCAAGAGAATATGAGATGTTTACAACCTGGAGCCCAATTAGATTCCAATACCCAGCTTGCCTTAGCCTGGACCACATCCTCTGCAATATTTCAGAATTCAGGAACATAAATGCGCATGACAACTACTTCTGGGCTAGAGGCCCCAGGGGTACAAGAGGTTAGATGTGTGGTCCAGGAAGATGCCCCCAGTCTGTGGTCTGAACCCTAGCCACCCCAAGGGGTGCTCTAGATCACTGTGGCTTGCTCTGGATCTTCCTTCCCCTACCCCCAAAGCTTGGCACAGACAAACTCAAGCCCTTCCCTCTCTCACCCGGCTTCCCCACACAAGGCCCAGGTTAAACCGGCTTCCCCCAACCCCCATCCCAAATGGTGTGAGAAACAGCCCAGGGAATGAACTGCTCCTCATCATCCTTCCAGAGGATTTGCCTGGTTATGGCTGGGGCTCCCTAAGGCCAGGGTTTGCATTTATACTTTTGTAAACTGGAAGGCTACGTCCTCACCTGTCATTGTCACCTTCCCAGGAGGCTGCTGTCCACACAGGGCTCTAAGGACCTCAGCCTGAAACATGACCTCCAACCCCCAGGTTTCTGAACTTTTAACAGGCCGCCCCACTGCTGAAATTTGCCCTCTAAATTGGCTTCATCCAAATGCTAAAGAGTACTGATGAGTTTTAGTTTTTGAATCCCAGGAAGAATAAACTCCACCCTAAAATTTTTTTCTGGCATTACAAACTCTGACATCTGTCAGTGCTATACCTCTCAAAACAGAAAAAAATAAAATAAAATAAAAAGATTAAGGAAATAGTATTCATATACTTTTCTAAAAATTGAAGTAAAAGAGATAAAACTAAAAGTGGCCGTTTTTTACCATTTTAAGTGTATAATGCAGTGGCCATTCATTCCTCTCACAATGTTGTGCAACCATCACCACTGTCTACTTCTAAAACTTTTCATCACCCCAAACAGAAACTGTGCCCATTAAGCAACATGGGGCAACATTTTTGAAATATCTATGAGGCTAGTTAAGTATAAAACAGAATTTAGATAGAAAGATTACATCTTTGCAGCAAACATAGGGGGAAATCAGACTAGAAGAATATAAAATAATTATTGATTGTATTAGGGTGGCGGAATAACTACCCTAATTTACTTTCTAAATTTTTGGCAATTAATTTTTTATATCCCTTTTTTGGTCTTATAAGCATACTCGTAAACTAAAGGTATACTGAAAAAAACACCCAATATGAAATAGCTTGATTTGTGAAATTAATGTTTTCCTAAATTGTATGTAAACCAACACTAGCATTTGTCAGTATTTGAAAGTGTCTGAAAGTAAAACAAATGAAAAAAAACCTTTCATTTGCAAATCTCAAGCACACAATTACTGACTTATCACATCTGCATTGTACTTGAATTCACCATTTTGTTAATATTATCATAAAATAAATGGTTCTACTTACTTTTGTAAAAACAAACAAACAAACCTGGGAATTTAATAGTATTAGGACCAATTCTTGAAGGAATTTAAATGCTCGCTTATTTGGGAAAGAAACCATTGTCATTTCTACCCAAGCCTTCAAGATCTGAGATCCAATTACTACAGTGACTTCTAAAAGCAACTAAATAACTAGAATACTTCTGCAGGTTTGTCTGCCTCCGTCTAGGTGCAGATTAAGCCTTTGCATAAGAATATATCCCAGATAAATAATGTCAATCAGTGGTTAACAATCAGAGATAATCCCATCCTCAAAATGCCGGGTTCACAGAAGCCTTATCTTCCATTAGGAGCCCCTTGCACATCAAAGCATTGTTTGGCAACAGGGCATAGTGGACTGGCGGGGGGCTCTTTACCCCTCCAGGCTAACTGCTGGAATTGAATATTTCCTAATGGAGATAGCCGCTTTTAGTTTAATAAACAAGCCATTTGTTTGAGAACTGAATGGCAGCCCAATTTCTGGGCTGTTGATGGATGATGTCTTTGTGTACACGCACAAAGCAAACGCAAGCTTCTGTCCTCCAAGCCTCTCAAACCCACCCCCAGCTGGTGTTCACCCCCTCCCCGAGCCCTCCTACCTGGCTGCACCTGGGAGCAGCACAGTGGGCCCGGCACACCTGGCATCACTGAGGTGCACTGAGCGCTTTACGTACCGCTCTCTTCCCACTCCCTCTCTCCTTCAGAGCACACCCAACAAGGGAGCCTTCTCCCTTCCCACCTAAATGAGAGCGCAGCAGCCTTTCCCGCGCCCCCAGCAGCGGCGCCCAGAGGAGTCTTGAGGTGCTCAGAAGTAGGATTTTCCTCCTTTAGGCCCTTGCTTTACTTCACTCTCCCAGAGCTGTTCTTCTGGGGTGAGGACCTCCAACCCCCTCTGAACCCAGCTCTCAGGACCCCTGGACTCCTTTGCAGTCACAGATACTGATCATCTTCAGTCTTACATGCTGATCATCTGGGGTTGAAGCTGAGACCTGGTAGTTCCAACGGGTCGCCACCTCGGAATAAAACTAACCTGACAGACCCAAGGCTTTCCTCCTTAAAAAAAACAACAACACAAAAACGTGTTTGCCAAAGAAGTGCTCTCATCAATGCAAGAAATATGCAGATGTAGCCACTTGACAATTTCTAAAATAGTTTATGCTGTTGTCCACCTGGACTGCTTTGCTTTACCAAGCAGAGATTCTCACAGCATTACACAAAAAGGTTTCAAATGAAAACTGCTAGACTGTTGTGCAAAATTAACTAACTAGCTGAGGGCCCTTGCAAGTCTAAAAGGGACCTGTAATAAACCTACTTCCTCTTGGATTTGCCTGCTGATGAATTTTTGTCCACCCACATGTAATAAAATAAAAGTGAGACCAACTACCCCACAGTGATGAGCAATGAATGATGAACAGTAAAATGTGATGAATCCAGCCAATGACAGGTGTTTTAAACATATTAATTTGTAGCCACCAATTGGGCGGTATTAAAAACTCATTTCTTTAATGACATATGGACTATGTGTGCACATGTGGACGAGTAACCAGAATCCTTTTAAAAAAAAACCACCTAATGTCAATGACAAATCTCCCCCAAGCTGTAGAAAAACAAGGTACTTCCATTAAGTACATTGAAGTTAATTTAGTTCTTACAATTCAATTTCCAAATAGGATCTACAAAGCAACCAAAATTTGAGTAGCAATAATAAAGACGTTCAGATGCTACAATGGAACCACTAGTATCGACTGTTATTGCATAGGAACTAAAAAGCACCCATTTACCTCACAAATTCTTTGTGTGTGTCCTTTCCTGGTATAATTAACCCAAGGGCTTTACTACAAGTCAATTCCAAAGGAAGACACAGGATCCGTACCCATTTAAGCTTCTGACCTATTAATTTCGATAAAACTCTTCATTAAAGGAACCATTAAAAAAAAAGTATACAGAGCCCTGGCCAGTGTGGCTCAGTGGATCATCGTCCCATGCATCATTTGGCATTTGGGAAGCCCTGGAAAGACAGAATCAGTACTTCTACGATTTCAACAGCAGCCTTACTAGAGAGCTTGGATCTATCATCATCATGTTTCAGAGATAAATACACAAAGGAAGCATAATTCCAGGTTCAAAACATTCTAACCAGGTGCAAACATCTCAAGTGAGTCCAGGTTCCAAGCACATTACGACGGAGCCGAGGAATCAGGTTCAGAAACGGGTTTCATTCCACAGCTGTGAGCTTTGGCAGCTCTCTATCTTAACTCTGCCTTCTTGGAATTCCTAAGCTCGGTCTACTCTGCTCATCCCCATTATTCAGGTCTGAGGCATTTCCAAGCTATTGGAGCTGACAAACCAAGTCTTTCCACCAGCTATAAAAGCCATCCTTCAGGGCTCGGTAAGAGGAGGCCTCTGAGGTCCGGATGCTTATTTTTCAAGTCACTGGAACACAAGCAGATTAATCGTTAACTGTTTTTTACCATGAGTGTTTACTAGGAACGCAGAGATTCAAGACTGAAGAATGGCTCTTAGGGGTAGCTTCAAGGTCAGGGTCGATTTGTGCTCTGGGAGGAATCTTAAACATTACCCACTCTGGCCCTGTTTCAGCTTAAATCTCAATTTGTTTGGGGGCTAAACGTCTGAAACCCAAACAAAAATCTGGACAGATTCAGTATGACATTGAACGCAACGCAAGATAATATAGCAACTTGCCCCCACCTCTGCCTCCAAAAAAACAGAACTCCTGTAAGTTCCCTAGCCTGCATTCATATTTAGAGTACAGACGAGGAGAGAGGAGTAGAACTGTTTGTCCAAGTTCTACTCCTCCTCTCAATAGGAGAGCTCCTTGGCAGAAATTCAATAGGATTCCATGTTCCTGGGTGGAGACCCTTGAGAATTCCTACAAGATGATGACTGGCATGCCTTTAGATGGTCCAGGGATCATAACATAGGGCAGAAAGTAGCAGGGGAAGAGGACATGGATCCAAGTTCATGTGCCCAAAAAAGAAGTCTGAGCAAAAAAGAAAGTAATACAAATTTTAAATGGATTTTTTTTTTATTTTTTTTTATTTTTTTTTTTTTTTGCCAATAAGAGAAATAACTTCTCTCTATGCAAAGGGGCTTTGGGACCAAGAGCCCAGCTCTATCTAAGCTCAGACATCATGGTTTCAGTGCCCTTACTGATAGCAGATCAAATCTCAAATACAAATACACCTGTTAGGGCTACGGAGGTGTGCCACGTGAATTCATATGGGGACTTTCCCCCTGAAGATAAAAATGGAAAAGAAAAAAAAAAGTAGAAAAATCAGCCAGAGGAAGACTGCAAAGAAGTTTCTCAGCAAAGGTCATACTCCAGATCCCAATTCCTAAGCAGAATTTGCATAAGACGAAGATCAAGTCTTTCTCAAAAGCTGATTCTTTAGAATTCCCTCCCACTCCCCTAGAAGAACTTTCCATTGGCTATTTGCGCTAAGAATGGCAGAAAATATGGAAACTTGAAGTGAGAGATGGCAAGCTCTCCTTTTCAATTTAACACCACTGCTAAGAAATGTGAGCTGCTCACCACAGCGTCTCCCTTGCTGCAACTTGAGTACCGACTATGCAGTCGCTCGGAGCCGGATATCAGAATACTATGCTGGGCTTTACTGTATTCATTCATTCGCCCTTGTAAATGAGTGCTTACTGTGTTTCAGACACTGTGCTGGGAACAGCGGGGAGAACTTGTGCCCTTTGGAAACAAGACCTTTTCAATCACAAATAAATGTAAACTTGTGTCTATGGTAAGTACTTTGAGTGAAAGGGACCTAATGCTTTGACAACCTCTAATAGGGGAATTTGAGCTAGACAGGAGGGTCCTCTCCGGAGGTGACGATTGAAGGGGACTGAAGCCTGTTCCAGGTCGATGTGAAAAGCCTTGAGGTGGGATCAAGACAAGCTTATAAGAAATGTACTTACAAGAAATGGCGATAGTTTTGGTGGCTGGTAAAACGTAGTAGCCGAAATGCCATCCTAAAATATGCCACTTTGACATAAGGATTATTTTGAGCTGAAGACAACTGAGAATGGACAGATACAAGAAATGCTCTTGGTCCTCCCCTGTTTGCCTAAAAGCAGGACATACGTGTGTAAAGGTGCCCCCTCTCCTCTCTACCAGGAAGGACAGATGTTAATCACCGGAGATCATTCTAGACCCTTATCAGCCTAGAGATGGCTTTAGAGGAATATGTAACAATCCTTGGTAAAAACTAACCCTTCTCTGCCATTACTTTCCCACAATATGCTGCTCCTAGAAACTCCAAGTCCTTTTCCCCTTTGTCATGTTATTTCTCTACAAAAATGATCATTCCTTGCTAAGATGCTGTGAAAGCTCGAGTTCTAACCAACCCTTTGAGTTACCCATCACTACGAGTTCCTGAATAGACACACAATACACACATTAACAAACTCTGGTTTATTTTTCTCGCTAATCTGTCTTTTGTCAGTCTACCTTTCAAGACCCCAACCAATGAACCTAAGATGGGTAGAGGAAAATGATTTTTTTTCCTCCCCTACATGGTGGAAAAGATGCCTGGAGAAGTGGCCGTGGCCAGGTCGTGTAGGATTGGAGACTTCATTTTAAGTGTCATTGAAAGGATTAAAGTATGGGGTGGGGAATGACAAACCATTTGCTTAGCCAGCCTGAGTTATCTGTCCTGATAGTGGCCTGCTGGTTTGGCTAACCCCCAGCAAGGCCAGGAGCCTGGTCAGGGAATGGAATCTGGGCTGCCCCGGGCCTCCTGGGTCCTAGGACTTCAGGATTATACTTCTGAAGTGGCCCTGTAAAAACAGTGAATTTGAAGCCAGGTCTGAAATAATTTATTTATTTACCATTTGTTTACCTTTGAGTGTCTAATGTTTTTCTCCTTAACTTAACCTTTCTAAATCGGGCCCTGGAGATAACACAAACAATAACTATATGATGCCACGAACACTGGACAGCAAGTTTATTCTCTGCTTGATAAAATATATACTTAACACAGGATAATAAGTTCTGGCATTATTCTCGAACACTTGCATCTTTCTAACAGACCATGAAGTACGGTCTGGGATACAGAAGGGACATGGATGACTCTAGGCAGGCCCACAGACGTCAGCCGAGTCCTCTCTCTAGGGAGGCCAGTGGGAACTGCAGCAACAGCTGCCTCAGGATCTCAAGTGGAGAAAGGCAGCAGCAGGTCTACGTCCGAAAGTGCCCATGAGAGTGTGCAGCTGCCTCTGTCCGCCTTGTCCTGGCCAATCCCCTGAGAGGCACTGACATAGTTTCCTCCCCTCTGTGTGTCTTTCAGGCAGATCCGGAAAGTGACAGTGAGAGAGGATCCGTTCCCAGTAAATGTTCTGGATACAGTGGGAGGAGCAGGGGACTCAATTTTGGGGGCACTTAGTGTGTTGTTGTTGTTTTTTAAATATATATTTTTATTGATTTCAGAGAGGAAAGGAGAGGGAAAGAGAAATAGAAACATCCATGATGAAAGAGAATCATTGATCGGCTGCCTCCTGCATGCCCCTACGGGGGATCAAGCCTACAACCCGGGGCATGTGCCCTGACTGGGAATTGAACCATGATCTCTGAGTTCATGGGTCGACGCTCAACCATTGAGCCATGCTGGCAGGCTGTTTTTGTTCTTTAAACAAGGTTTGATCCCTAATTTTGATAGGAAAGCTCAAGAGGAGACAACATCCACTAGAAACCACAAGATCACATTATGGACCTCCAATGCTTGATGGAGACTGATTAGCTCTCAGAAGCTTTACCTTCTGTGGAATGGTCTCCATCACCTGCATTCACATTCTTCTAGTCTAGGTTCCTGGAAAAGTTCTGGTGGGACATCGAGTTGACCTCAGAAGACATCATAACTCAGCTTCTGGGAATGTCCTCCAGGCACTCAGCTCCCCAGCGGCCAACCTTGGCTCACTCAGCAGAGACCTTCTGCCTCACCACGGTCAATCCTCAGACCAGAGTCTTCAAGTTCACTGTGAGAATCCACTCCATTCCTGGGCTGAGGGGGGCCTGGGCAGGTCTCACACGTTCTTGTCATGTGTTCAGTGCAAAACCATCACAAGTTTCCTTGTAGTTATTCAGAAAGGTTCCTTGTAGGTATTCAGAAAGGTTCCTTGCCCAAATCCTAACAACAACCCCTCTTTTACAAGAGTGCCCTTGTGGGCCTCCTAAAGGCCAGAGGGCAATTTTGAGTGTCTACATATCAGGTCGTTCATGATATCCTGTCTTTCTTTGGTGCAAAGAGCTTCATCTCTGGGACACAGATATGTAGTAGAGGAGTGAAATTTAAGTCATCCACTTCCAAGGCCCTTTCTCAGACCCGTTGTCCCAGCTCATGTAAACAGAGGTCTTTGGGGAAACCACCACATCATCTGAACCAAAACCTGAGCCCATTTTATATTAAACTAGTAGCCCTGCGCACGAATCCATGCGCCAGTAGCTCGCTGCCACCCTCCAGTAGCTCTCCACCCATTCCCTGCCCTCCTGTAGCTCTCCACTACCCGTTTGTAGCTCGCTGCCCCACCCTCCTGCTGATCCGTGATCTGGTTGTTACCCAGTCGTTATGCTTCACAGCGTGATGACCATTTGCATATTACATCTTCATTATATAGGATAATTCTGCAAAGTCTTAGGATTAGCTGCCTCAGTTTCCTCTGCGTGACTGAAAGATGAGTAGGTCTATGGACAAATACTGAAATAAGTAGCAATTAGCAGCTTCCTTGTGGATGGGCACAGGGCTGCGGCACAGCCTTCTTCCCCTCTGCCTCACCTTTCCAGTATAGCAGCAATGCAACCGCCATCTCCCTCCGGTTAGGTGGGTGTTACCCACCCTGCCCTTTCAAACCTCTGCTCGGCTTAAGGTCAAATGTCTAGCCCTTGGTAAACCAGAGTTACAAAGGCCTGAAGTTGTTTGATGAAAGGAATCTATTACCTAGTTCTTCTTCTTTTTTTTTTTTTTTTAATAATTCTTTTCCTCAGGTTAGTTTTCAGATATTTTTAAAATTTATTTTTAGAGAGAGAGGAAGGGAGAGGAATAGAGAGACAGAAACATCGATACTGCACGTCCCCTAATAGGGATCAAGCTGTAAACCGGGCATGTGCCCTGACCAGGAATTGAACCATGACCTCTTTGTTCCTGGGTTGACGCTCCGCCACGGAGCCACACCAGCTGGCTATTACCCAGTTCTTAGTATCTTTCTTGATGAAGTGCTTAAGGCAAAAAATAAAAGCATGTGTGTTGTGTGTGTGCACCAAGCGAGCCTCTTTTTGACATCTCCTCTCCCTCCACTCTTTCCCTCTGGCTCTCGGCTGTCAGAGCTCAATTATAAGCCCCAGATGCCACCGTCCGAGAAAAGAGAAGGAGAGACAAAAGGTATGTACAACTGGTTTTGTTCCTCCTCACGAGAAATGGAATTCAGTTAAACACCCTCTCCATCACAAAAGTGCCAAATTACAACCATTATGACCTGCCACGTCAGAGTAGTTTCAGGGCAAACCTGATTTTGACAAGTAGCTGTACATTACTGTCCTAGTTCATCATTTTTCATTTTTCAGGTTTTGTTTCTTCGGGACTCCTGAACTGATTCATGCCAAGTAAATGAGATCTCATAATGGATGGTGCTACAATTGCACCCCCTGGGGTGAACCTGTTCATTAACCGTCAGGTGAGGTAATGCTGCCATCTGCTAGCAAGAGCCTGCGCTGTCTGAGCCACTGAAGGAAGAAGTCCTTCAAGTTCATCTCGGGGAAATGTACGGGCTGATGGCGTGCACCTTCTTAAGTTTCCTTCCTAAAGATAGTTGCTCGGGACACCCAGGAAGACGTCTCATTCAGAGCTGCCTGGAAACTTGAGCCATTTTTTCCTGATAGTAATGTCACTGGTTCCGGGGAAGCGGTTTTCCCTTGTCCTCAATACCAGATGTCAGGAGACGGGAGAAATCCCAGAACAAAGCATATGGCAGAGAAAGCAGGAGGCTGACGGGAGCCGGAGGCTGCAGGGCAACTCTGGGTCTGAAATGGTTTCAATTACTATACAAAGGGATTGGGCAGGAAAAACGCCACCATTTGATTTCTAAAGCACTTCTCTCTTCTTCTGTAGTCTTGATCTTTAGATTTAGCAAATCTCAAGAATGAGTAAGATTTTCTTCACCATGGGAACATCTGTTCCTAGTTTTGGTGGTGGTGAGTTGGGGGTGATTTCTAAATACTGTCCCTGTCTTGCAATAGGAAGCTAACATTATTCTTTTCTTTCCTTAGAAGCTATAACTTTTTTCCCCTTTGACAGGTAATTCCTTTTTTAAATTGATTTTAGAGGGAGAGAGAGAGAGGAGAAAAAAAAAAATCAATGTGAGAGAGAAATATCGATTGGTTGCCTCCCGTACACACCCTGACCAGAGATCAAACCCGCAACCTGGGCATGTGCCCTGACCGGGAATCGAACTGGTGACCTTTTGGTGCATGGATCAATGCTCAACCAATTGAGCCACACCAGCCAGGGTGACAGCTAAGTCTTAACTTTAGAAAGTGGGGGATTGAAAGCAATAGTTCAACTGAAAAACCTAACTGAAAAGTATCCATTCTATATCCAGAGCTGGAGAGAATCTTACTATGTTTTCCCTAGCACATTTATGTAGGCATTTACAATACATTTGTCTGAAGTCTTGGAAAACATGGAGGTGTGTGGCAGGTGAGGAGTACTACTGGAGATGGCCGGTGAAGGGAGAATGCTAAGGTTTTAGGGGTTAGCATTATTTTTTCTCAAGGGCTGGCTCTTCGCCAGGACAGAAAGTGACCTTGGCTTACAATCTGAATTGCAATTTTCATTTTTCAATTTGCAAATAGCTAGGCTTGTGTGCCCGGGGACTTGAGCTCTCGATGCATCTCTGCTACTCACTCACCTTGAGCAAGTCACTTCCTTGCTCAGTTTTAAAAGGCAGCGCTGGCCACATAATAGGTACTCAATTCATTTTCCTTTTATAACAACCGCATGGAGATGCAATTCACACACCATGAAAATCACTCTTTTAAAGTACACAACTCAGTGGTTTTTAGTATGTTCACAGAGTTGGGCAACCATCACCACTATTTTGATGAATGAATGAATCAGATGAATGAATGAATCAGAACACTTTTTGTGAGATACTTCATGCCATGCCCTTATAAACCTGTGAAATCGGTGCTATTATTACCTCCATCTTACAGAGAGGTCAACTGCGATGTGGACCCAGGTCATGCAGCTACCGAACCAGCATTCTTAATAAACTTGAAAATTCTGTGATTCTATGAAGAGTCCTTAATAAATAAGCTCCTTATTTATGACATCACTCCTGCTATGAATAAAAATAAAATACCAACAGCCTGCCTTTGCATGTTTGTGACCAATTTGCTATCCTAGACCCCAAAATGTCTATTTTCCAGGAGGTAGCAGGAAGATCACTAGCCTGTACACACCTTCGTGCAGGGCTGCGTCTGACTCATTTTTGGGTCCCTAGCCCCTGATACTTAGCAAAATCCCAGTCCGTGACTGACGGGCGGGGCAGGAAAAGAACACCGCCTGCCGTGCATCACACATGGGCCGCCTAGACATCCCCATTGAGGTCAGCCTGAGGAAAGAGCCAGGTGCCTGCGGTGCATATGAACAGATCTGAACCACACTGGCCATCACCAACTGGAGCCAGATTGGGCCTGACACTGGCATGGCTGCCGCTGTTTTGTCTTTGGAGCAGTAAGAATGAATGAGTCCAGCCGAAACCGGTTTGGCTCAGTGGATAGAGCATCGGCCTGCGGACTGAAGGGTCCCAGGTTCGATTCCGGTCAAGGGCATGTACCTTGGTTGCGGGCACATCCCCAGTAGGGGCTGTGCAGGAGGCAGCTGATCGATGTTTCTCTCTCATCGATGTTTCTAACTCTCTATCCCTCTCCCTTCCTCTCTGTAAAAAAAAAATCAATAAAATATATAAAAACAACAACAACAAACAAACAAACAAAAACCCATGACCCTTCGGTCTGTGGGCGGATACTCTAAGGAAAAAAAAAAAAAAGAATGAATGAGTCCAGATAAACCAAGGAGAAACATATCACCCGCTTCCGTACAGAAGCAGTAGCCTGACTCTGCCCAGCCTACCCACGTCAACTGGAAATCAGATTCGAGCATGTGCTGTCAGACATCACAGGCTCACAGGCTCACAGGTTTGGGAGCTTGTGTGAGTAGCTGTACATTTGAGCAGGCAGGTGGGAGGGGAGACATGGTAATTCAACACCATGCCCAGCCCCAGCCCCACCAGAGGACAAGTAGGTGGTCCTATTCCATTAGCTCAGCTCTCCTCCCACCTAAGTCTCTTAACAGCCATCACTTTTCCACTGCTACGGCCAGTGTTGTGATTCAGCCAGGAAAAAAGCAAAAGTCCTGGTGCCAGTCTACGGCACAGAATGGGGGGAGGGTCCCAGGAAGGAAGAACGACAGTAATGTACTTTTATGCTAAAAAAAGACCTTCTCCCCCTCTCCCACTTGCTTGGCTCCCCAAGAACAAAAAGGCTATTCTCCTGCTTGACAGAGGCCATATGTGATCTGCTTTCGGCGCTCAGGGTCCACAGGAAATCCCAGGGTTAAAAGGAGGCTCAGCTGGGAGCCTGCACTGGCTGAAGGGAGGGCGGGCTCCTTTGTCTCTAAGGCAGGCCACCAACCCAAACACAGCAGCGCGAGTTAAAGGCAGGCCTCCCCCTGACGGTCCCGAAGGAGCTCACAGCTGGGGAGACGGCCAGTGTCCCGCTGGTCTGCAGCATTCAATGACACAGGTTTTGATCCTGCTGTATTCAGGACGGCCCACTTAGGCAGTGTCCCCATTGACATGATTGTCGGAGAAGTCTCCATGGAGCCCCTGAGGCTTGCTGGCAGCCCCCTGCTCCCCGGCAGAAGTCCCGGGGAATGAGGGAGCTGCTGTCTTACATGGCGGCATGGCATGAGAAGAAAAAAGTCCAGCCGCCAGAACACTCAGGAGTCATGATTTCTGCTCTCAGACTTGTTCTTTGTTGATTTCTTTTTTCTTTCCCATCCAATTTCACCCATCTGGATCCCCACATACACGGTAGGGGAAAACGCAATGGTCAAAAGTGACGTTAAACATCAGCAAAAATCTGCACCGGAAGCAGCTAAAGGGTGTGGCCAGGCCTCCCAGGTCACCGTGCAAGTTGTAAAATCGGATAGTATCCTAGGTGCATCCAAAAGGGCCGGAAGCAAGGCCCAAGCAAACACACACACACACACACAAGTACACACACATACAAATGCTATTCAGCCTTGGAAAGGAAGTAAATTCTGATAGATGCTACAATATGGATGAACTTTGAAAACATTTTGCTACATGAGAAAATAAAAAAGGATGGAAAAGGACAAATACTATATAATTCTGGTTGGGATGATGAAAAAGTTCTGGAAATAGAGAGTGGTGATGGTTGTGCAACATTGTGAGCGTACTCCTTACTGAATATTGCAGTTAAAAATTCCTAAAGGGGTCATTTTTATGTTTTGTAGATTTTACCATAATAAAAAAAAATTAGACAGGAGCCTCTCGGAGGCCGAGATCCTATCTCAGCCATCTGGAGTATCTCTAGGATCTAACACTCCAGCTCAGAGGGGCAGCTCCCTGGGAGGCTGCAGAACTGGCCACTTACGCAGTAGAGTTAATGCTTCTGTCCGTTTATAACACACCTCCCTCCCGGCACAGCTGATGCCCGAGGGTCCAAACCACATGGCAGTATCATTCCAAGAACTCCCACAAAATCTCATCTGCACGAGTGAAAACGCATGCGGCTACACTTCTCCAGAAGCTTCATGGCCATTAACCCGGGAAAGTTTCCCATAGGTTTTCTTTTTTTGTTATTGTTAATCCTCACCCAAGGATATTTTTCCATTGATTTTTAGAGAGAATGGAAAGGAGGGGAGACACACAGAGAAACATTGATATGAGAGAGACACATCAATTGGTTGCCTTCCCCATGCACCTCAACCAGGGTTGAGTATCGAGCCTGCAACCAAGGTATGTGGCCCTTGATCAGAATTGAACCCAGGACCCTTTAGTCCACAGGCTGATGCTCTAACCACTGAGCAAAACCAGCTAAGGCCAAATAGATTTTCTTTCTCTTGCTTCGGGGACTGAACACTGGCTTATAGCCTAAATAATGAACAAAAACATTATAACAGCCCAAGATACACACTAAAGGGCACAAGAGACAACTGTTGAAGAGTCTTCAAAGTCAGTATTATTTGACAGAAAAATGCAATTTGGAAGGGGGTGATTTGTTTAAAAACCCTCAACTGAAGCATAAAGTATAATTTATTCAACAAATATTTATTGAGCACCTCATCTATGATGCTAGGTGGTATTTAGTGGATTTTCTTATAATCTAAATCTGTGAAAATCAATTTAATCTTAATTTATGTTCATTCCTAAAATCACTTATTACCAGAGAACATATTATCCTAATGAGACTGTGGCTTTTTAAAAAGTACCATGCTAACACTTTAATTTATTCGACCATTTGCTACAGTAAACCCCAAAGCTCTTTCTGCAGAAGGCTGAGAACACGAAGGCATGAGAAGACAAAGAGAGCCTGGGTTTACAGCTACCTAGTACAAGGTGAGTAGCATCCTCAGTTGCCTTGTTCTTGGAAATGACTAGTCTTTTCTATGTGTTTGCTAGTAACTAAACTAGGAACTATTTTATCTTTTCTTTTCTTTTATTACTAGAGGCCCAGGGCATGAATTTGTGCACCGGTGGGGTCCCTCAGCCTAGCCTGTGGGATTGGGCCGAAACCAGCTCTCTAACATCCCCCGAGGGGTACCGGATTGCAAGAGGGCACAGGCCAGGCCGAGGGACCCCACGGATGCATCTTGGGCTGATGAGGGATGCAAGAGATTGGCCCGCCGAAGAGCTCCAGGGCATGTCCGGCCCATCTTGCTCAGTCCCAATTGACTGGACTCCAGCAGCAAGCTAACTTACTGGTCGGAGCGTCTGCCCCCTGGTGGTCAATGCGTATCATAGCGAGCGGTTGAGCGGCCTTAGCATATCATTAGCATATTACGCTTTGATTGGTTGAACGGGCTTTTATTATATAGAATATTTAAACTACTCTTTCCTGAGGACCTACCCTGAACCAGACATTTTGGTATCAGAGATGCAAAGAGGCAGATTACATATATGGACCTCAGCCTCTTGGAGAAGATAAAAGTCAAAAAACAGAAACATCCAACAATGTGGCAAGTGCAACGGTAACCTGGGTTCTCAACTCTGGCACTGTTGACATTCTGGCTCAGATACTCTTTGTTGGGGACGTCCCGTGCATTGTAGGATATTTAGCAGCATCCCTGGCCTCCACCAACTAGACTCCAGGATCTCCCACTTGTCAAGATAATCACAGATGTCTCCCAGCATTGCCCATGGGGACAAAATAGGCACCAACTGAGAACTGCTGGTAAAGACACACAAGAGATATCAGGAGAGCACAGAAGAGATTCTTGAGCTAGAGTGGCACAGTTAGTGAATGCTCCTCAGAGGACCTGCCATCTGACTGAGTCTAAAGGATAAGCATGAGTGAGCCAGAAGGGATTCCAGGTAGAGGACCCCAGCTACTGATGAGACAGGGTGGTGTCACATGCCTGATGTACACTCCAAACTACAGATGAGTGATGTCAATGACAACGTGGAGGCCAGCAGTAGAGAGAGATGGGTGAGGCTGGAGAGGTAGGCAGGGGTCAGGTGGCACAGGCCATGTTTTGGAATCTAGCCTTCATTCTGGAGGCACTCTGCACATGACTGACTGGCTATGCCAGTCCTTAACCTTCATGAATTCTCATCAAGTGTTCCTAATAGTTATTTCTACCCAAGGCAACAATTCCGCTCTTCTCGGCAATGCTGAGCAGTGCCTAATTTTCAGCCGACTGCCAATCTCTGTTATCTCTTTTGTCCTGACTCTTGTTCCTCAGATGCCAGGTTCCCTACCCACTGAGAGACAGGGTACCAGTTTTCCTCATGTCTCATCAACCTAACTTAGCAGAGTCTCACAGTCACTTAATTTCTACTAATCTCCTCCAAAAATATTACATCTCACATCACATCCAGTACCACCTCACAAGTAAAAAAAGAAAAAAGAAAGAAAAAAATTCAATCCTGAAAACTTTTGCTTGTCTGGGAGGTTAGCCTAGAATAGGTGTTTATAACTATGAATCTCTCTCTCTCTCTCTCTCACACACACACACACACACACACACACACACACACACACACACCTGATTATATAACCTAAATGTCCTAGCTATAGAGGACAAGTATTGCCTTGATCTGTCTGGAGTACCTGCCCCTTGATCTTCCTTAATCTCTCTGCCACTGTCTCCCTATGCACTGTGGTCTAGAGGAGCCGACACTCCTTTGGCTCCTGCAGAAGTGAGCATGGGACCCAAGCCCAGCCAATCAGAACACTGTGCCCCACCACCCTGCCACCGCATGGCAGGAGAACCAATCAGAGCCAAGGAGACTCCAGTCTGAGATTACAGATGGAAATGTAAAGAATTGAGACAATGGGGGGATAAAGGCCCGGAGCTTTGGTCAGTCATCTAAATATCACCCAAAAAAAGGGGGGAGAAGGGGCGGGGCTGACCAAGAATGGAGCCAGCACAAAAGAAAACACAGCTGAACGGAGAAAGAGGGACACTGGTGACGTCATTTGAACCCCTGGCTTCTGCTGTGACCGAAGCCTATCCATGAGCCTTTCAGCGATTTGAGCCCTTAAGTTCCCTTCCGAAGTGGCTTGAGTTGTGTAGTCCTTGCTTTCAGCAGCATTTCTCTTCCCTTGACCTCACAGAACTGAATTTCCACAGAAATGTAAACCCCAAACTGCAAAATAATTTAACTCTTTCATTTTTAGCATATTATTTTTACTAACCACAGTACTTACTGTAAATTTCTTCAGTTGTTTTTTATAAAGTGTACCTTACATTGTGCCATTTTCATCCGCTAATTAGAATATGAAGAAACAACCAATCACAGTGCCGTTGATAACTCTGAGCAAAGGATCAACACGTCAAGCTTCTGACATCTCTCTCAGCCTTGCACATGGAAAGTGCCAGACGCTGCTGTGTTACTTGTTACCCAGTGGCTCGGCTCCATCTTCAAAAGTAAGAGTAAACTCCATACCCAAACATGCCAATAGGAATTCTGAACAGAATACAATGCTTGGGATAATAGGACCGTTCTGAATCTTGCCTATGGTGATGGAGTCTCAACTGTACGCATTTATCCAAACTCATAAAGAGTAAGTTTTTCTATGAGTAAGTAAAAAGTGAGTAAATCTTAAATATAGATTTAAAAAATCAAACACACACACACCAACCACACAAAACCATATGGGACTAGAAAAGCCACAAAAATCATCACACCCATTACTTTACAAATCAGCACACGCCAGCATGAAAGGGTTCTGAAAATGAAGCCGCCTCCCTTGAGTTACGAGGATGTTTATTTAATAGTCTGTATGGACCGCGGACAATACCAGGTCTCTGTGAATGTGGAAAAGCTCGTGTGCACCGCACGCCTCCTTCACTATCACTGGCGTGCTATAGACAGGATGGCACTACACCTCCTGCCACTCTTTGACTTGGGTTAGGGAAAGCTCACAAAACACAAAACTGCCCCAAGCCCCTGCAGGGCACCCAATGCCTGGCCAGAGTAGGTCTGAAAGGCAGTTCATAGAATAGTTTCGAACCCTAAGAAGGATATTCTTCAGCTTTGCTCCATGCCTCCCTACCCTGCCAATATGTTCAAGATCAGAGGCAGAAAATCTAACCAGATTTAAAGCAAGACATGCATACCTTTCACGTATTCCCTGGCTTACAAACTCCATGCCTAGTTTCCCAGCAATGCATCTCAAATCATTGCTAACGGGTTAAGAAATCATTATAGCATCCGGTGATCAGTTAAAAGTCCCAGAGGACATTTCTCCTTATGCTTTGCCTCCCTGAGAAACGCTATCCATATAAATGGAAGGTCCTCAATATTTCAGTAATGTACAGGGAGAGAGAAATCACTTATCCCAAAACGGGACCTGAAACAAAAGAGCATTTTTCTAGCCTCGGATATCTTCAGCTAATTTTCTTACAGAAAAGTTGGCCATCGAAGCACCCTGTGCATGCTTTCTCTTTCTGGGCGACTCGAACGCCTCGCCTTCATAAAGGTAATTTCCCTTTGGAATAATGGAAACAGTGCCGGAGTGAGCTGGAGGCACTGAAGGTGGAAGTTCCCTGGGCGGCTCGCAGCAGCCGAACTTGGCAATAAAGGGAAGTGACCGAGGAGACCTACCGTGAACAGAGAGAACAGCATCCAGGTGGCAATCATGACCTCACTGTCCCTCAGGTACAACCTGATCTTCAGAACCAGCTGCTCCTAAAACTTCGCCCCGGTTTCCCTTTCCTCGGCCGGACACGCACGGTAAGGACGCAGCCCTCTGCCAGGTCACAGCGCTTCAAGGTGCAGAGGGACCGGGCTGGCACCCTGTGCGCGGCGCGGACCTGGTGGGCGCGGCCCCAGGAGGCGCACCGACTGCAACGTGAACCGGCCCGACTTCTCCGATTCAAAGGCACACTTTGGAACCGTGTAAGAGCCTTCAAGGGCAAATGAAACGCGAGCCGAGCGTATTTATTTTTACACAGCTACTAATGATCAGATTACATTTGATCAGATCAATTATGATCCGACAAATGCTAGCTGTTAGTTGAATTCGAATGTAATGGGGATAACGAGCCCCGAGGAGGCTGTGGGCGGTCCATTTTTTTTCTTAAAGTTATGATGACTTGTTTTACAGTAGAAACACCAGAAAGTGACCTTCAAGACTTTTCCTCCTGCAAAGCCGCTGGCTCTGCACAACGAGGAGTGTCACTGGACACTGTGTTTACAGTGCAGACAAGTAACTCTGTGGGCTCAAACAAAGGCACCTTTGCAAGGGGAGGAAACAAACCTGTTCAGCAAAGAGGCAGGTGCAAAAAGGGACGCGCATTTCGTGAAAAGTGATACGAAACGAAGTCAAGGCACTGATGCCCCTGTGAATGGGACAAGAACTCGAGCCTCCTAGGACACAGACGTAAAACTGCTTTTACCAAGAACTGTATTAAGAAGGATGTGACAGAACAACGTCCCGCCTTTAAGAGATCTGGGGGGAAAGACTTGGGAAACGATGTTTGTGGCATCAGTCAGGAGGGCCGACTCCCTCCTTCCGAGGCTGATGGGGCCGCACGTGACCTCACCCACCGGCCACTGAATCAACCACTATTTATCTCCGGGTCAGGCTGTGCTCTTCAACAGAAGCCTTTTCTCGGTTGTTATTATTATTTTTCACGTGCTTTGTATTACCTATAGAGATCATTCTCATTCCTTCTTTTAAAAATTCTATCAGACATTGCCCAGCCGGCGTGGCTCCGTGGTTGAGCGTCGACCCGTGAACCAGGCTCTAGGAAGAAGGATGAAATGAGCGTCTGCTTCGAATGATCTTCATGGTCCTGGAGACGTACTGGTGGTGAAGAACTTGGAAAAGGGGCGCACACCTGAGACAAAGACGCTATGTAGGACAGGGATGGAAAATACTGCCGGCGTGTCCAGGAGCCTGGTGGTGTCAACTGGGCCAAAAGGGATCTGGCTGCCAAAGACCGGCTGACGCGGTCACATCATCTGGACTGACTTTGCAACCTAAGGCAGGTGTGTGCACACCCCCACACGCGTGCATGCACGTGAGCACACACACCTGCGGGGTCATGAGCCCAGTCCAATAGTGACAACCAGCCACCGCAAGGAAGGCCACGTAGTCACCTTGAATGCCTTTTCCTTTTCTAAGTCTGTTTTCTCTAAAGTCGATAACAGACCTTTTCCCCTTTTACTTAGTATTTCACACCCTTAGGGATCCACACCAAGATTTTAACCACGTCTCCAAGTCTCTCCTCATGACACTGAGATGCGTTACCTATCCTATGACTTCCGCGCTGGGAAAGAAATCACTTCCCGAGCCTTCGGACGGATTCTGGGAGCACAGCTGTCCCGCTGGGGTTTCCCTGTCACCCCTGGAAACGTCCTTTGCCTCTCTCACGCTGTCTCACTTGTAGTGTTCTTTCCCCTAGTTCGGTGGACCTCCTGCTCCAGTTGCTTCCTGAAACTAAGAACTAGAAGTGATATTCCTGACTAGTACACAGGTCCCCCTCTTGACTCCAAAGGTGGCATTTTCCGGAAGATACTACAAAGGTTATTGTTAGTGGTGAGGGCTTTAGCTACAGATGGAATCCAGAGGGAGGAACTGGGCTATGTTTAGCCTGGTGAATGAGGTTGGGTGGGTTGGCGGGTATGGTGTGAACATGCAAACATTCCTTTAAGTCTCTAATATCTGAAAGGCGATCACAGCACAGGAAATGCACAGATTCTGTAAGACCCCCAAGAAGGAGGACTCTCAAGAAGAAAAGTCAATGTGAGAGGCCCGAGTTTAGTATAAGAGAGAACGTTCTGTCACTTGGGCACGGCCCAAACACACACTGGACTGGGCTCCCAATGAGAGATGAAGCCCTGCTGGTTGGCAGAGAGACCACATGGGAGGAGGGGCTGGGCCTGGCCTGGCTGGCCTTTAGGCGCTCTTTTGGTCCTGGGATTGTCTGTGAGAAGGTTCCTGTCCACAGAACATCAGCCCGGCCAGTAAACAAGAACATAATCCACCGAGAAAAACAGGCTCCTAAAAAGGAACGCATGATTACAGGCAAGGTGCAAGCTGCGATTCTAGTCCCGCCCCTGCCTTCCCAAAGTTTCTCTTTTGAACAATGTCAATTCCAAAATGTGACCCTAATTCTCAATGAAATGCTCTGGTGTGAGCTGTGAATGTTTTTTCCCTAAAAACACCACCTTTGGGTTCATCATTTTCCACCAAGAGGAAAACCTGAAACTTGGACTAATTTGATTGATTTTCCAAACTACACATTTTCCTAGAAGAAGGCTTTGGAAAATTAAGCAAATAGGAGTACTCCTCCCTCATCCCCCCAAAGCACCTTCTCTTATTTATTAAAATGTGTATATTACTTCTACAAAACTCCCAAAGCAATAACTTCAAGTTGAAGCAGTTTGAATGTATATCTTTTATTCAATTTCTGGAAAGATTAAAAATTTCATAACACAAACCGCAGATTCTTGAACTTTTGTTCTCTGGTTTCTTAAGAAGCTCAAAACGTTTTAAATATTCAGTTTATCCAATTCTTTCTAAACACCAGTGAGCACAGCTTTTATGAATGGAGGGAGTAGGAGAATCACTGGGGATGAGAACACTCGGAGGATAGGCTTCCCATGTCTAAGCATGACCACTGTGTCCCATGCAGACATTCCACATGTGCTTTCCGTCTTTTATCCTGCCTGACGTCACTCCACTATGGTTTTGATTATCTAGAATTATCAACCTTACTGGCCATTTCTATTAAACCCTCACCTGACGGCATAAAGCACAGCGATGAAAATGGATGAAATACGTGGCTTTTTCTCCCCTAAGTTTTCATTCTCTTAGGGCAGTGGTCCGCAAACCGCGGCTCGCGAGCCACATGCAGCTCTTTGGCCCCTTGAGTGTGGCTCGGCGTTAGAACCACTTCTTCAAAATAGACTCGCCCAGGCCGAAAACCGACTTCTGCGCATGGGCCATGAAGTTTCAATCGCACTGTACATGCGCGCCCGCACGTGGTATTTTGTGGAAGGGCCACACTCAAGGGGCCAAAGAGCCGCATGTGGCTCGCGAGCCGCAATTTGCCGACCACTGTCTTAGGGAAACAGAAGACATTGGAGACCATGCCCACCAATTTCCATGGCTACCATGGGGATGCTGCCTTCAGACTGCCAGGAGGTTCACCGTGATGATGGGCTACACGTTTATCTCCCCAGGGCTGCCCGGGACAGTGCCTTTCACATGGTAGCTGTCAAATGTGTGTTCATGAAACTGAATGAGGAAGAGAGAGAGAACAAAGATACTTTTTGAGATAGGGAACCCCAGCCACCTAATCAAAGTCTTTACTCTCCCCAGGAGGTAATGAGAAGAGAGCGACAGCTACACAGTGCCATGCTGTGCATCATCCAGACGTGACAGCCCTGCTCTGCTTTGGGCTGAGTCTCAATCCTATTCCTTGTGGAAATACCCAGCGAGACTAAAGATGAACTCAACATCTCAGCTTGAAGATGAAGACAAGCTACCTGTCCCCGCTCCTCGCTGTACATGGGAAAGGCCTATTTGCTTCTTTTCACATGAAACGTTGACCATGGCCAGGAGGTTCTGAGGCGCTTCATCAAATTCTACAAATGGGAAATAGTATTTCTTGGCAGGCTCATGTAGAAAAATCATGGAGGGCAACAAAGCACTGATTGCAAAAGAAAACACTGTTATCCAGCCAAGGTTAAATTGCCCAGGGCAATATTTCAAATTAACTGTACAAGTTCCCTAAAATTAATTGTCATGTGGGGTTGTTATTGTTGGACACCCTCGTGGATAAAGTACAGCTAAATGTATTTCGACACGAGAAATATTCTTGGAGCAAACACCCCATATGTATCCACAAGCTGGGTCTTTTCTAGATTATAAAGGATAGTATTTACTTTTGAGAGAACAAATGTGTCCTCAGCCATTATTCTTAAAATTATTTGAGTTAACAGTAGCACAAGAGTGCAATTGAGTTGTCTTTCTAACTAAAACAAAATCTGTCTAAATCCCCAAAGAGAGTTTTTACTGAAAATTATCCTCGGTGCAAGAGAATGAAAATAAAATAACTGATCCATAGTAAACACTAAGAATATCTGAAAATATCTGGTTAATCTACACTTGAGAATAAAAGCCTTTTTCCCAATCTGCTTTTAGTGTAATTTCCAAACAATGAACAAAAACGAAACAAAATTTAAAGTTCACAGGTGCTAAATAAACCATGATCTTTAAAAAATATAGACATCTATAGCATTAGAAAAATTCACCATAGGAAAATACAAACTGATGGAAGTTCTCATGTATTTAGCAACGGGTGACCCAGCACCTACTATGAGCTAGGCCCAAGCTATGGAGCATTCTTCATTATGTCTAAGAACTCAAAAGAAGGTCCTGGTCCTGGTGTGGCCAGTATAATGAAATGCACATGCCTCCCGCCAGAAGTGCAAACTGTCGAAATCAGGGGTTGATAAAACAGCCCATGCCTCAGCCAACACTGGCTGCCACCAGTTCTTATAAACAGTGTGTTACTGGAAGGTGGCCACGCCCATTTACACATTGTCTAAGTCTGTTTTCAAGTTCCAACGGCAGAGATATTGCAACAGAGACCATACAGGCTGCAAAGCCTAAAATATTTACTATCTGCTCTTTTACAGAAAAGTTTGCCGAAGCCTGGTCTGTATCAAGACCTACCTGTAGGTGAACCTGGGGCTTACTCAGGATTTTCCCAGATAGCTTTGGACCTCCAGGTACAGAGTCATGGACCAGGCAGTGGATCTCAGGACCAGAGCCCGAACCTGAGAGTTACAGAAGTGAGATGAATGCCCAGTCCTGCTGTTTGGCAGCTACATAGCTTTGGCAGTTCACAGAACCTTTGAGTCCGGGGTTTCCCAACTGTCAAATGGAAGAATGAACACCACACAAGAAGCGAAAGTGATTGGGGCCGCTGTGAAGCACAGCCTCAACGAGATTGGGCTATTATAATAATTATGAAAGCTAACAGGGACTGTGTGCTTAGGATGTGCCGAGTATCATGCTAAGTGCTTTCTCTGTGTTATCTCAGCCACCCTATTAGAAGGGCACCATTACCATCCTCCTTTTAGAGATAAAGGAACCAAGGTTCAGAGAGGTTAAGGGATTTACCCAGTGTCACACAGCAAGTAAATGGTGAAGCTGAGACTCAAACCTAAGAGTGTCAGACTCCAGGGCTTATGCTATTCACTCATAAGAGCACTGATGTCCAAAATTGGCCACTGAGTAGTCATCTACCAAATCTAACTATGGGAAATGTTACTAATTGGTGAAGAGAGCACAACAATTCTTCATACTATTTTTGCAACCCTTTTATAAGTTTAAAATTATATTAAAATGAAGAGCTAAAAAATGTCTAAAACTTTGTTACACGGGAAGATGCTTATGCTTAAATGATTAAAAACATTAGGATACAAACTATGTAGTCAGCATGTCTCAAAAATGGGAGCCATTTAAAATATATACATTAGAAAGAAACAAGCCTAAATGTTTATCAGTGACATGTCATTTCTGAGTGGTGAGATTCCATTTGAACTTTTATTTTTTAAATTATTTTTATACCTTTTGTGTATCTACAGTTTTTATAATAAGCATGCAGCATTTTCATAATCAGGGCAGGGAGGAAGTAAAATATTATAGGAAGAGTATACATTTTTATGAATCACATAAACATCTGACTCAGTCTTCAAAAACTTTTATGCACTAGTTTAATACTTCACTCAGAGGAATTTGAAGATAAGGCATCTAAGCCCTAAGGAGATTAAGTCCTCTGTCTAGCAATATCAGACTGATAAATTTCATTGCATATTTGAAATTACTTTCCACTCGAACCTCAGAAGAGCAAGAGCAGATAGACAACAGGATGGTTGCATGGAAAAGCTGGCCTTCCACGCTTCAGCTAGAATTTCAAGATCGTCAAGCTGACAGCATTAATGACTGTGCCATGATAGAGAACATATCCTTCCCGTTTGCCCCTTAGAATAATGTGTCTTGCTTTTTTCAGTTGTAAAAGTTAAAATACTACTTGGTGTCCATGTGTATGTGTAACTTTCTTTCTTAAACCATTGGCGTTAGTTGCAGACATAATGCCCCAGGATTTCTCTATTTCAATGTACATTTACTAAAAACAAGGATATTTTTGTACCTAAGCAGAATACAGCCTCAAAATCATGCAATTAACATTGCCAGACTGCTACCATCTAAACAACACACCTCCATTCAGATTTTAACAGTTGTCCCAATGATGTTCTTACCAACAAAATGGTCCAATCCAGGGTCCCATGTGGCATTACACGCTCACGTCTCTTTAGTTTCCTTCAACTTGGAACACTTTCTTGTTCTTTCATGTCCTTGACGCTTTTAAAGATTACAGGCTGGTTATTTTGCCAAATACTCTTCAACTTGGGGTTGGATCCAAGTTCTGCATTTAGCAGGAATATCACATGCTGTGCTTTTCTCTTGTTCGTCTCGGTGTCAATTTGTCCAATGACTGATGGTTTTAACGTTGCATAATTGATTAGGGTTGTGTATACCAGGTTCATCCTCTGCTAAGCTACTATGTTCCCTTTGTAATTAATATGTATTTTGCGGGGAGATACATGAAGCTAAATAAAATCCTGATGGGACAGTATAATAGTTAAAAATTCTATACCAAGATGCAATACATTCAACCTCCAGAAAATGAACAAAAAAGGAATACATCTTCATAATATATTTGCTAGTTATAGTTAAGAAATATAGTATCCCTATTTTCCAGAACCTCCACAGAAATAAGATTTTGGGCGGGGCAGGGAGGGTGGACTTCCCATAATATAGACACTGCCATTTGTCAAAAGTAAATCTACTTTTATCGTACAAGTTCCCCAAGGATGTGCAACCTCTAATCCCTGGGGAAACTGAGAAAAATAAATATCATTTGATCTCTAGTTATATTCTTGGAACTAGCATCTAAACTGCATTCTTGCCGTATCTGAACTTTCTTGTTTGTTCTTTTAACAAAAGCCTTTTAACTGAGATGAAACAAGCTACTAGGCTAACCCTGGTCCAAGTTGGTGGGTGGGTCACAGGCAAAGTGGGTCCATGCAGAGCATCCTAATAAAAGCCGTGTCCGCCATGGCCATTCTCAGCCCAGGCCATGAGGCTCACGTCCAGGATGCCGGTTGAGAAGATTTCCAGGAACTCCCACGGGAGCACAACCTTTGTCTTTATACTCAAGCCTTTTCCCTGAAAAAGCTCTGTGTTTATCTAAAAACACAAGACCAGCGATGACGCACTCTTGCTCAGAACAGAGAACCTGTCATAAGATGAACTTGCAGATAGATAGAGGGCCCAGGGCTCATTCTGTGCTGCAGAATTTATGACGAGGTTATTAAAAGAATAATGCAGAATTTATTGTGATTTTCCTTTCTTGTACCTGGTAAGCACAATAGCAGACACCTGTCCTAAGGTAATACTTAAGAGTTTGGGTTTGCTGCTGTGTGAATTCCTAGGCCGGAGTGAAGGTTCTAAAAATAAACAGTAATGCATTTCTTCTTTCTCGTTGCCCCATTTTTTAATAAAATGTCTTTTTAGAGAATCAAAATGGAGTTGACATGCAAAGTTAAGCAAGGAAGGAGAGGGGAAATCCAGCAAGGTGGGCCAGAAAAGACGGGTCATTTGGGGTGTCAAGTCATGGATACATTACACCTTGTGGTGGTTCATATACCTACAGCACTTACCCTCTGATAAACACTGCTTCCCCAGTCAAGACCTAATCCTGTACCTAAGGATGGCTGTGTCCTACTCCAGATCTCCCTCAAGGCCATGTCTTACCCATCCCCACCCCTAGGCCCTAGTGCCGTCTGTAGATACTGGAGGACACGGGGTAGAAGTCACGTCTCTCAGGTCCACCCTCGCGATGAGTTACTAAGTTTATGAAAAGCAAGAATTCACTTGATGAATTCCCAGAGCTGAATGTAAATGGCAGATCTTGAAAGGCTGCTGTGGAATCCTGCCCCCACTGAGGACAAAGGGTCAAAAGGAGGAAGGATGGAAAGGGAGCCAAGCAGGGCTCACATGAAAGGTCAGGGGAGAATCAACCTGCCTCTTCCTTGTTTTCCCACCGCCATCCCCCTTCAAGGCTCACTGGCCTTGGACCACAGCAAACGCCTCCAGGCCCATCCTCTAGTGGCCACCGGGGAAATCTTACTAAATGACACAACTTTAGGAAAATGTTTTCTTTCCGCCTTAGGTCTGGCTTTTAAAAGGGCATCTAAACACACAGTGCCTGACCCTTTCATATCACAATATTATTGACAGTCACCGCCACTAGGAAGGAGGCTTTGAAATTTATTCTTCCAATGCTCTCATTTGTTCTATTTCCTGTTTTCATCTAGATTGCAACATGAATAAGATGCCTAGTGATAAAGCTATGCAGACAAGTGAAACAGATGACACACACATCTGCAGCTTTAATGAAACAAGATAAATCTGGAAAAATGTATGCAGGGAGATGTGTATCACCACTAGGCGTAAGGAGTTGTTGAATGAGTTAAGTTTTACATAAATGCCACCTTCCTTTTTCTTAATCATTCCAAAGACAACAAACAAAAAGGCTTAGCTTGTCACTTTTGAGAATAGAAAACCAAGTGGAGTCCTATGAAAAAAAGATGAAGATTTAGAATTGTCTCATTTTCTCTTCTTTCTCTCTCCGCCTTCCCCCACCTCTGCCCATGTCAACAGTTTGCTTTATAATGAAACATGTTTGAGAATCTACATTCTACCAATAGGCTTAAGCAATGAATTTCCCTGGGTGTGGTATTATATTGGTTCAGAGAAAATTTGTGAGAAGGAAAAATGGGAAAATCCAATAAAAATAATAACATGAATTAACACTAACTCACCACTTCACTATTTCCCTAACGCTGTCTGCACTATCTATAAATATCTAATGGCAAGAAAATCACAAATAACCAATTATTTTACTTAGAATGAATAAATTTACTTGTGTATACATATAAACAAGTCATATGAAGCCCAAGGTCAAACATTTAGTCAGTAACAGTGATGTCCTGAACCAGGTATCCCCCAAATTACCCTTAAGCTCTTACCACTCAATAACACGACTTCAGTGTAAGGGAATTTTAGGGCTATGGTTTTAGTCAAATTTTACCCAATAATAAACTAGGACAGCTAAAAATATGTCCATTTTCTATGCATCAGTGAGGTAGGGCCGTTACTGCACAGAGAAGCGTCTAACCTAAAAAATCATTGATCTTCAATGGAAGAAACTGGAAAAAGAAGGGGTCACAGAGGGGTCTCCATCCAAGTGAGCAATAGCAGGGTGGGAGAAAGTGAGCTGAGCCATGAGCTCTCACAGACATACGTCAAAAAGATGGTCCTGAGGGACTGGGGGAAGTGGGCACTCATGTACTAGTAAGTAGAAGTTTTCCCAAGTCAGAGAGCATTTGCATACATTTAAGAAAATGCAACGCCATTATTTGTGCTCCTCGTTTCTTTGAGAAAACAGGCATTTGGTATCACACTGTAATGCCCATAAAAATTATATTTTTGAGCCCCTATTACAGCTCCAATAGCTTTACTATTTACTGAGTGCCTATGAGGACTGTTTGAATATCAGGTTGCACCACAGGAAATTCCCTCGATTTGACCATTTTAATCTATAAAAACGGCCACTTCAGATGCATTCTACCTAAGTCATTATCTCTAATTTCTAATTCTAGCCTTGCAAGATGGGGAGTGTTATTCCCCTTTACGGATGAAGAAAGAGATGCAAAGAGGAAGAATGAGTGCCCCAAGGTTTGGAGGTACCAACAAGTGCCGTGTTCCAACCCCAAGTTAAGGACAGCCTGGGGTCACTGGGTTAGTCCAGGCAGCTAACCATGTATTTAGCAGAATACAGACCTTACATCATCATAGTGAGACTATGAAGTTTATTTTACATTGAAATGTATTTGACATATAGCCTTGTGTAAATTCAAGTATACAGCATATTAATTTGATACATTTATATATTGTACTACAATAATTCACACCTCTATCACATCTTCAGTGATTGGAATATAGCCTACTAAGCTTTGAGATATATTTTCTACTACTAGCCCGGTTCTCACATGGACCAAGTTACATACTTGCACTTGTCTTAGACTTCCGGTCTGTAAAGATGAGAGGACTGGACTAAAAGATTGATAAGATCCCATATTCATTTTCTTACGTTTAAATAATTAAAAATATGATAAAGGAAATTTTTAGCTTTTATAAATGGTTATTTTAAAAAATATTGTTCTTTGGAAACTAGCCAACCAATATAGAAAAGTTGAAAGTAGAGAAAGTCTAGATGTTCCCTCTCCTCTACTTGGTGCTCAGTGTTCACCTGGATTTTGCCAGATCCGAGCCATTTGTGACCGGGAGCCATTCACCTAGCTCCCGGGATTGTTTCTTCCTGTGCAAAATGGAACGGGGTGATGTCAGCTCAGCCTCCTCCCAGAGGAAGGTGAGTGAATCACAGCAGGCGAAAGTGTTTCCATAATGGGTTTAGTGCAGGGGTGTGAGGACCCATTTGCTGGGAGTCACCATCACGTTTCCCTCTCTGGAATTTGCCAGAATACCCATTGGGTGGGGATGCCTGCCAGCCCTCTTCCTCCCAGGGGTCTCACCATTCATTAGCAAGCAGCCTGCCTCCATGAGTCAGGACAACAGAGGTTGAGCATTCTTGAGCTAATCAAATGACTAGAAAAACGGAAATAGCCACCAGATGACGGTTCAACCAAAATACAAATTCTTCTGAAACCACCTGTGAATCACGTTCGAATCAGTCCCGATAAATCAGACCAGGCGGAAACCGGTGCGTGGGAGCGAGCCTGGGAGTCACTCCATTGCAGCTCTACCTCTGCCTCACTTGTCCAGCTCTCCCCCAGCCTCTGTGGGGCAGATGGGCTGTTTCCTCAGCGCCTCCTGGTCACCCCATGGTTTCAAAAGCAACCATGGTTTCAAAAGCAACAAGCAAATGCATGCTGTGCCCCCAAAAATATACTAGTAAAAAGGTCTAAATTATCCACATTAATAGGCTGCAAGAATGCAGGGGACTTAAAAATACTAAAACTGCACCTGTCTCCTGGTCGGAGGGTATTTCTCCTCTGTGTCTGGGACAAACAAATGTTCTGAAGTCAACTCAGAGGCAAAGACAAATCATATCAGTAGTTTTCAAAAATACTTTAGCATGTCAACTCATTTGATCCTGAACGGTCAGGGAATATACATTTATTCAACACGACATTATTGGAAATGGGCCAGCCACTTTGGGTTTGTGACTGCACTTAATCCTTCCCAGCAACAGCTAATCCTACGCATTCTTCACCCCATTTTGCAGTTAACAGAACCAAGGCGTTGGGAAAGTGGAATAACTGGATTACGTCATTCTGAGTTTCCCACCTTTTCAGGCCTCTCTCCCTACCGGGTAGGATTCTGTAACCTTTGACCTTAGTGAACCTGTGGATTCCTCTATGGCTTTAGAAGATAAAAACGTGTTGCAAATTAAGTCATGTGGACACTGAAAAATGTCAACTTCCTTCCTCCGCTATGTTCTGGCCTCCACACTGTGAGACCCTTCTTCGGTGGGCAGCCCCACCCTCTGCCAACCAGGCTGATTACTTCTGGCACCATGTTTACCCCGAAGTCAGGCAACCCAGAGAGGAGCTGCTCCCTTTTAAGAAGTTCGGCCCTAGCTGGTTTGGCTCAGTGGACAGAGCGTCAGCCTGCGGACTGAAGGGTCCTGGGTTCGATCCCAATCAAGGGCACATGCCTAGGTTGCGGGCTCGGTCCCCAGCGTGGGGCATGCAGGAGGCACCGATCAATGATTATCTCTCATCATTGATGTTTCTCTCTCTCTCCCTTCCTCTCTGAAATCAATAAAAATGTATTTTTAAAAAAAAGAAGAAGTTTGAATCCTGCCCTCACTAGAGAACTCCCAGTCCCAGCACCGCAGTGGCTAAAGGGCTAGAGTGGGGCTCCCTCACCAACCCAATAGTAGCGTGAGGTGTTACCCAGCCCACCACAATACCCCTCAGTAACTGCACCACCACCCATACCCCTCATTTTCACGTGACTCAGCTGCCCTCGTAGAGGGGACAGAAGTCTCATCAGGAAAACAGAAAAAGAACAAAATTAGCCAAGCGAGACCTGCTGGAGACGGTCCCATTTAACCAATCCATCCCGCAAGTTTATTTGAGTCCAATATACCACCCCCAGGGGACTAAACATTCCATGAAATTCTATCCACCTCCAGTTCTACTGATACTCAGAATTATGGTCTTACAAAAGGAAAGTCTGGAACATCAACAAACACGAATCCAAATCCAATCTGGGAAGTTCTCACTTGCTGAGTCCTCCCTTGTTAAAAGACACAGAAGTCTTGCCAACACTGCTGCCTTTCTTTTCATTCTCAAGAGATTTGGGCAAAAAAAAAAAAAAAAAAAAGCATCAAAATTTAAATAGAAAAAAAATAAATCTCCAGGGTCTGTTTTCACTTTTACTGACAAATACAAAAATAAACTTAGAGGCAGCATGCCTGACTGTGCCCCCACCCCAGCAGATTGAGCAATCATCAACCTAAGAAATTCTTGATTAGAAATACTAATAGGAAGACCACACACACCAGAATAACAGGGACGGTGTCAAAATAACCTTCAGGGGTCCAAGGAGCCTGGGCACTTTGAGTTCACCAAAGCAAAACTCCCAAGTCTGCAAATTAAAGTGCAAACCATTCAGTTTATACCAGCCTGTGGGGGAAACCTTCCTTAATACTAGTAAACAAATATACAAAGCAGTATGCCAAAGGAAGTTGAGACCTTGATATTTTTTCTCTCTCACAATATTAGCTTACAGCTTAGCAACAGTGAGGGTGGAGGAGGAAATTCCTCTGTTCACACCCACCCCCCTCAAAGGCCTAATTTTTAGAAGACTGTGTACAATGCTTTTTTAAAAAAAAATCTATTGTTGGGGCGAGGGAGACTCAGATGTTTTTTCTCGTGGCTAATAATGGATACGATTGCCTTGAAGTCAATGAACTGCTGGGGAGGAAATACCAGGCAGACAAACAGGAATAGAGGGCAATGCAGCAGCCAGATGCTGTGTCTTAGACCTACATTCTTGAGGGCATGCTTTAACAGAAACATATTGCAGTCAGCCAAACTATTCAGTGTTACTTTGTTTTTTAACTTTAAAAAGCTTTCATAATGGTTACTAGAAAAACTGGAGATGAAAATAATCTAAACATGAAATCCTTCATGAGAAAACAGCCGTGATAGCACCACAAGGCTACGTACAAGGGCAGTGTCATCAGACCTACGGTTACCAGGAGACTGGAACCCCGCAACCTCCGCCCCCTAATCTGCTCAGAGTTACAGAAAGCAAACTCCCTTGTCAATGAGATGAAGGTTATCTTCTAACGGTCATTTTCCTTCCTCATTCTGCCTCTTTCCAATGATAAGTAAGCCGGTCCATATTTACTTTTATTTTCTATTATCTGATAAAAACAAGTGAAGACCTTTCTCTCTACTTGATAATCTGAGTCTCCCAAGTTGCTAAAAGGACTGTGATCTTAAAAGATGAAGCAGGAAAGGCAGAATAGGAACCATGAATATAGGGTAGGGTGTCCCCCCCCAAAAATGTACACACATACTGGGAATAATTATAAAGGCAGTGCTTATTAAAATACGTTTCCTTTTCAAAATTGAGCTATCAGCTGTTAAAGTGTGTATACATTTTTTTGAGGACACCCTGTACTTCCAAAACTGTGACAAATACAGATACTAATGTTTATGATCCTATTCAGAGGACAAGAACAGTATGTTAAAAATAGCCAAACGGCCTGACCTTTAGGATAAAATGTTGGTTCCTCTATCTTTTAGTAATGAATGCTAGCCAGGTGCCAGGTGCCAGGCCCTCTGTTAAGCTCTCTGTCTACATTTTCTCATTCAATCCCCCCAACAACTCTATGAGGAAAGTGCTATTATCCTCATGTTGCAGAGGAGGAACCTGAAGCTGACAAAGGTTCAATAATTCACCCAAAGCCACATGGACAGTTAAGTGACAAAGTCACTGAGCTTGGGTTACCTGACTCTGGAATCCATGCTTTAACATAAACTCTCTCCAAGCCATCCATTTGCAAAGCCATCCATCCATGCTCTTGTGACCATCTTCAATGGATGTCTCATATTATACAATTTTTTTTTGTACTTTGGCACTTGCTAGAGATAGTGAACTCCCTGAAGGTAGGAACGCAGGAATGTCCAACCTCACAGATGGACCATGCCTCTCAGAAACAAGGATGAGACAAAAGGTAGAAGCAGCCATGTGTCCATCAAGGAATGAGTGGATAAACAAAATGTGGTCCACGCATACAAGGGAATATTATTCATGAATATTAAAAAGGAAAGAAATTCTGGCACATGCTATGACATGGAAGAACCCTGAGAACACGCTAAAGGAAACAGCCAGTCAATAAAGACAAATGTTGTATAATTCTACTTTCAGGAGGTACCCAGAATAGTCAAAAAATCATAGAAACAGAAAGTAGAATGGTGGCTGCCAGGGGCTAGGAGGCGAGTTATTGTTTAATGGGTAGAGGTTCAATTGTGCAAGATGCAAAAGTTCTGTGGGTGGAGGGTGGTGATGGTATCCCAACAATGTGAAGGTACTTAATGCCATAAAACTGTACATTTCAAACTGGTTCAGATGGTAAATTTGATGTGTATTTTACCACAATTAAATTACAAACAAACAAACAAACAAACAAGGACAGGAAGTAGGAGTGCCCATCACAGAAACCCCGCCCCCTGCACTTTGGGGCTGGCAAGCAGACGTCACATGGCTGTCCCGGTGTCGGGATGAACCTTGGGAGCTGGCCCTCCACCAGGAAGTCACCCTACAAATGAGGCACCAGAGCCGTTGGCAGGGACTCGCCATTCAGAGCTGCCACCACCGAATTTCCACAACCTAGCAACCCAAGGGTCGCTCTCAGCACACGCCCTTGGTGACAGCCGTGGGCGCACAGGGAAACAGCCATCGCCAAGCAAGTGTGTCTTTGAGACCTCCACAGGCACCTCTTCCTGTCTCAGAGGTTGGGCTGTGGAGAGCCCCCATATCTGGCACTTGAGTGCCAGGAGACAGGTCTAGGCATCCATCATTTCTCCTGTCAGGGGGCCACTGTGGGAAAAATAGAGAGGGAGGGGAGGAGGCGTTTACACCTTGGAAATGTGACCGAGTTAATTTGCAAAGGAAACCATCGCTGAGAAATGTGACAGCTCAGGATTCCTTTGATGATGGTATTTAAAGGAGCCGCCCTGGTCCCAGGGCCAGAGAGCTGCTCAGACAGCAGGGAAAACCAGTCTCATCCCACTGGGGGCGCTCCAGGAGCATGGACCACCTGGACCCTCAACACTCTCTGAGCCAGTTCGCGATGGGTGTTTGGGGCCCACAGTGTTCAAGACTGAGGCTGGGCTCGGAGGTGAGACAGGACCCAGCGTGTCCCAGGGAAGATGAACGCACCCACCCCTGGGCCATTCATCTACTTGTGTCCTTTGACTTTCAATAATAGTTTCCCATGAACTTTTTTTTTTTTTTTTACCGTTTCAATGATTTATTTTTCATTTCTGTCATTTGGATATTACCTTTTTTTCCTACTTTTAATTAAAGTCAAAATCTGTACCAAGGACATAAAACCTCCACACTGATGACTGTGCTTTTCTTATTGTGGTAAAATACCTATAATATAACATTTACCATTTTAACCATTTTGAGGTGCGCAGGTCAGTGGCATCAAGTCCATTCACACTGTGCTACCATCGCCACCATCCACACACAGAACTCGTCATTTTGCAAAACTGAAACGCTGTACCTTCTGAACATCAGCTCCCCGTCCCCCTCTCCCGCCAGCCCCTGGCAACCACCATTCTACGCCACGAACATTTCTGAGACCTTAGGCAGCCAGCCAGGCGTTTAATTGAAGTGCTTGCTTGGGGATCTGGTGTCAAGGAGTGAAGGTTCGGCCTGGCTTCTGTCAAAACCTGAACCATCAAGATTATGCAATGGGTTTTAGAAATGGTCCTTTCTCCCTCCACCCTGCGCGTGCTGCTCTGCCTTTGGAAGCTCCCCGGGGAACTGGCAAGACTTTAGAAAGGGGAGATTCCAGGCTCCGGGCTTCCGGACTCGCCGAGGATTGCCATGTGCCGCCCAGCTTCTGCCTGCACGAACTAGCAAGAGCCTCAACCTTGACCATGTTCACTGAAACAGTCAGAAGCAAGGCAGACATGTGACTGGAAATCAGAGCTCAAACCAGTACAGATGACACCCCTTCCCACAGCCTTGCCCCTTCTCAAACTTTAGACCCTGGATGCAATCACAAGGTGGGTATGTCCCTAAAATAACTGAGGCTAAGTTTTCTGTTAGCTGAACAGGTTGAAGACTTGGAGACAAAAATTAATTTAGGTACGTTTTAAAATGCTATATTTTTGCAAGCCTTTGTTTCTAATCTGAGATTGATACCCTCACCCGTAGTGAAAGGAGAGGCCAAGTACAGCTAACATTAAACCCTAAGAGGCAGACTAGGAGAGCAATGAATAAGGAATTATCTATAAAAGCCAGACTGTAGGAATTCAAATCCTGGCTTTGCCACTAGCTATGTGCCCTTGCCCATAAGCCCTGTGCCTCAGTTTCTTCATCTGTAACAAAAATATTATAATAATGGTATCTTCCCCAATAGGATGTTATGAGGGTCAAAGACGGCTGGACTTCCAGGAAATATTCATTATCAGCAAGCAGCTTAAATCCACTTGCATCTCAGACTATCTGCTTTTCTGTAATAGGGCTGGACTTCCAGTAAATACTCATTATCAGCAAGCAGCTTAAATCCACTTTCATCTCAGACTATCTGCTTTTACGGAAGATTCAATTCACTGAAGAAATATAAAAATTTGAACATTTTTTTGAAGTCATACTCTTCTGAAAGAAGCCTGATCACAATGTGTGGCGAAGAATGTGCCCGTGCTACAGGTTCAAGGTTTTATTCAATTGTATGTGCAGCATATTATGTTTTCCTGTGTTCATACAAACTGTGTCCTTGGTTTGGATCCATTCTTCATAAAGCCCTAGCAATTGTTACTTTGTATTTGTCCAAGTATTTGCAGCAGCCAATTGTGTGATGGTTCTTGTTAGCATTTTTCCAGGCCAACTTTGAAAGGCATAATTTGTGGCAGAGAGAGTTAATGGATGTTGCAAGAGCTGACATAAGGTAGCAAGCCCAAGAGGACCCTTGAGGAGTTCATGAAATGTGACAATGCACATAGAGGGTGTGGGTTGGAGAGAGGAGGGGTGCCTTTTGGGGACAGAGCACTTAAGAACAAAGACACACACGTAGAGATCGCCTTTAAAATCAAGGGACTAGCCCAGCCGGCGTGGCTCAGTGGTTGAGTGTCGACCTATGAACCAGGAGGTCACAGTTCGATTCCCGGTCAGGGCACAAGACTGGGTTGCGGGTTTGATCCCCAGTGGAGGGTGTGCAGGAAGCAGCTGATCAGTGAGTCTCTCATCATGGATTTTTCCATCTCTCTCTCCCTCTCCCTTCCTCTCTGAAATCAATTTTTAAAAATTAAATTAAGTTAAATTAAATTAAATTAAGGGACTAAATACCCAGAGCAAGGGGTGTTCAGACAGTTTAAACAAGTAGCTTTAAGTATATCAAAGTCAAAACTCCTGGTCCAGTCTCCTCTCTTTCCTCGGGAGAGGACAGAGGCTCAGCCAGCACAGGAACAAGAAGGGAACAATATCCACCCCGTGGGCCTGACCTGGACCAATGCATCTCACCTCGCCCAGCTGCAGTGTCTTCACCATTAAAATGGGATTAAAATGGCCCAAGCCCCCCACAGGGTTGTTGTGGCGCTAAAATAAGATGTACCCGCAGTACATTAAAAAGTTACCTTGCTATACACTGTCTCAACTTATCTTGGGTCATTCTGTAATAATCATGCCACATTGCCAAAAATGTAAGCTATAGAATATTGTAGGCCTGTATGGCATTTTATGTAATGTAATAAATATGCTGCTACAAAATTATTGACACATAAAGTAAATAAATGGTTTATATTAAAAAAAAAAAGAGATTTACCTGGCCTATAAGACACATTGATTACAGTAATAAAAAAGTCTAGCAACCATCTCTCAGACAGCCCAGGTGGCGTTTCTTACTTTTGTTTTCACACCTTTAAGACTGATATTAAAGACAAAATTATTTCTATTACAAGTTTCCAAATTAGTTTCTTAAAACAACACTAGGAATCAACTGCCAGGTGTCAAATCTCCCTTTCCTGTGACATAACTGATAATCCTTCCCAGCAACTCCTGTCGTGTTCTCTAGCCTCTCTACTCCCTGTGGCACCCTTTTCCAATGTAAAGCCTTCTGCAGTAGATCAGCTGGTCTGCTGGAGAAACACAGACCTGGGCAGGTACATTCCCCTCTGGCCAGAAGCCCAGCACTCTGGCTTCTTCTGTCCTGGCCTCTGAGTCCAAACGCTGGGGGTGGGTGTTCTGCGTAGCCCGCCAGTCACTCCCCAGCCTCCTTCCACGCTACGACCCCGGCTTGCACTTGCAAGAGCCATGAAAGTTATGAAAAGAAGGTGCACAGAAGTTGCAAGGAGGTTTCCGCTAACTTGGAATGCCTTGCTAAAAATCGACTTTGGTTCCAAAACTTGTCTAGAATAATCTACTTCACTGATAATATTCATTAAAAAGGAGTGGGAAAAGGTTATTATAATACCAACAATGAAAGAAAGTTGGAAAACACAAGAGAATGGAGAAAGAACTCTGTTTTAAAATTCTAAGGCTCAATAAAAAGCAAGTTTAATCAGAGTAATACAAGAAAGTAGGTAGAGAGCCAGTTTGGCATGGCTCAATGGTTGAGCAACAAACTATTCCGATGAGGCAAGATGCGAGCTTGATCCCCAGTGTGGGGCATGCAGGAAGCAGCCAATCAGTGATTCTCTCTCATCATTGATGTTTCTGTCTCTCTTCTCCCTCTCCCTACCTCTCTGAAATCAATAAAAATATATTTAAAAATATATTTAAAAAATAAAAAGAAAGTAGGTAGAGACATGGGTAGCAATTTTGAAGGAGACCCACAGCTGAAGGACAGGGGTTCTTTATTGGCTATAACTTCACTTCAGAACTTTTTCCCCCTCGATATACACTGGACATGTTAGTTTTACTCCTCTGTCATGATTTCGGTTGACTTTTAGCTCACAAAAGGAAGAAAGAGAGAAAAGAGGGGAGGCAGATGGGATGGAGAAAATACGGTTCCAGATGTTCTGGGCCAGAATCTAAAGAGGAGAAGGGAGAGAGGACAGCAGCTGACCATTGGAAATGCCTGCAGCCTGGTGGAATTCAAGGAGCTGAGTGAGGGTGGAGGGAGATGCATAGACCCCAGGGGGCCTTTCATTTATTCCCTTTCCACCCACAGCCTCCAGGTGGCACAGCTGACCCAACACAGCATGCTGGGAAGGAGATAGGACAGAGACAGGGGCAAGTTTGAGAAAAAAACAAAGAAACAAAGGTCATTGTTGCCAGGCAGGATGGGAGAGAGACCCCTTTTAGCATCCTCAGTGGCTCCCAGTTCATGCTCAGAAACATTTCCCAGCATCTTAGATAGGGGAGCCAGCCACTCTCAAAACCAGCGGAAATCTCTCATGGCGCAATTTAAGCTCTTGTTCTTTTCCAGTCCCAATCAAGAGAATCACATTTGCATAGCACATGGCAGTTGGTACCATTTAATTTACAATATGCTTGCTAGAGATCTGTAGCTATTTGAACCTATAGAGACACATTTACAGGATCTGAATTCTAGACGAGGTCAACTAGACCGGGGTTTCTCAACCATGGACATTTGGGGCAGGGGAATTCTTTGTTGCCTGTGCACTGTGGCATGTGTAGCTGCACCCCACTAGATTCTAGGAGCACCCTTCCCCGCGCCCAGGTAGTCTAATCTCTCAGTTTGCAGATTCAGTCTTGAGGCTGGGCTAGCTTTCAGAGTGGTCAGGCGCTTCTCACAATGGATTTAGTTCAAAACGCAGATTCCCGTTCAATGGGTCTGGGATGGGGCTCCGGATTCCTTAGTTTCCACGAGCTCCCGGGCGATGCCAATGCTGCCGGTCCCAGACCACACTTTGAACAGCAGGGCCCCAGAGCACCTGGTAGGAGGGAGCTGGGTAGGACCACTGGCCTGGCATCCAGTCTCCTGGCATCCATCCTGGCATCCAGCCGGGACCCCCGGCTCATTACAGAACGTCCAAGGGCCTCAGGATCTTCATTTGTAAAATGAAGATGACTGTGAAGGATTCAGTAAACCAGGAAGATGAAGCAACCAGTTTGGCATCTGGCACTCAAAAACTGTTCATCCCTTCCCCTTCCCTCCTAGCTCCTCCCAGCACCATGCCTGGACAACTCCAGACCAAGGGATCCCGGGAGATTACAGGGAATTCCCCAGAAGAGAAAACTCAGTTCCACTCTGAATGGTTTTGGGAGAGGAAGGGGTTTCTCCCTCCACCCCCCCCCACTTTCACTCCTCTGTCCTATACCCTCCATGCTGGTTAGGCCATAACATCTGCCATCCTTTTAGAGGCTGTGAATTGTATTCATAATGAAGCATGCCATGGAAAGAATATTTAAAAACAATGTACACATTGTGATTCATGCAAAAGCAATGCCTCCCACTCCAGGCCCATCTCTGGGCTGCATTTAATACTGAACGGGTCTTTTCTCTAAAGGACAAATGATCTCAAACAGGAATAATCACAAGCGCTTTGGATGCGATCTAAGTTTCCAATGCAGCTTGCTCACTGGCCTCCCCAACTGGATGAATTCTGCTCATCTGGACCTGTGTCAGAAGAGCATTCCTGCTCGCCTTGGCAAGGATAAAATGTTCTGATGCAAAATACGAATCAGCCAGGCTACATACAGCCCGGGACCCATCCAGCACACGGCACATGGACCTGGGTTTTTTATACGCATACAGAGAGAGCTGTGGAATCCAGGGCAGTGAAATACTTGACTTTTCTAGAAAATTAATTGAGGTTTTATTCCTTTGGGAATAAAATCACTCGCCCAACTCCCCACATAAAAAGAGCGAAACAATGGTGTCTTTCTCTGTTTAGAGGCGGTCTCACAGCACTTACACCAGGCATCGCTCCAAACAAAGTAACTTCCAGCATATTCCACGGTGCGAATGACGTCACGATGGCGGGAGCCAATGCAGTCAGGGGGAGGGGCTGAGAGCAGTCCGTTAAGCCTTCCTCACACCTTCTACACAGGCTTCGCCCAGGTGCGGGCACAGGGGCCCTGGCAGAGCTCTGCACCCGAGGAATGAAGGCGGGCTGGGCGGGAGGGAGGCAGGTAGATTTCTCCCTCTCCCCTGCACAGGTTTGGGGCTCTCCCCCCGGGCAGGGCCATCTCCGCTGTCAGAGGCATGAGCTCAGTCCTGGCCCGCAGGTGCAGCACAACCAGCCTGGGGGAGTCCCGGGCTATGGGGAGGGCAACCACTGAGGAACCCCCTCTCTTCACAGGGCTTGGTGCGGTGTGGGTGGCAGTTCCAAGCACACACACTGTCCTAACCAACAAAGGACGATACCCCTGGAAATCCTGGCAGAATTCTCCTCTGCACCTACCAGCCAGGGCACTCTAAGCACCCAGTCGGGCCCCCTCTGACAACCCAGGAGAAACTACTCCAGCATCACTGTGATCCTGACTCTTGTGGACAAAAAGGGGCCACATGCTAGCCTGACCAGCTCGGAGGAGGCCTGCGTGGCGGCCTTGCAAATTCAGAGGCCAACCGTAAGCACAGAGGATGGTCTGAAATGAAAACTTTTTAACTAAAGCCGTTTATCGGCGAGTAGTCATGTCCTAGGCCGGCATCTTCCCTGACAAAGGTCAATCTTTACCCTGAGCATGTCTATTGTCTGTTTGCACCTACGAGAAACCTATTGTTGGAATGTCAAAGTAATCGTCCTTTTTCCAGACCCTTCAAAGCACAGGCAGTGCTCTGCGGAGACCACAAATCCCCTCATTGTTATGGAGTTAATTGTTGACTGTTAACTACCCTATACCCACCTAAGTAAAAGAAGGATGTGTTTACCATTTTACTTTTTATCCAGTCCCAGATTTTCCCTACTTTCCTTTCTCCCGCCTCTCTAATCTATCACCAGTGGATTTCATGTAACCCACATACATCTCTTTTGATTGTAATGTATAAAATAAGGTGCAAAACTGCCATTCTCTGGAGCATTATCTCAATCCATTGAGATTTTGTTTCCCAGCAACTGTCAACAGTTTGGCTCAAATAAATTCTTCACAGGTTTGAATGTTTCTTACAGTAACACTGTCCACAGTAATAATCCTTCTCAAGACGCCCTTTCTAACGCACGTGCCAAGCAATCACATCCATCCTTATGTGTTCAAAGACAGGTTAGTATTTCTGGACTGGCGTTTATCTCTCTTTACAAATTGACTCAACTGCTTACTGGTCCTACACAGCAGATAAGGAGCTTAGGAGCCTCTCAGGACAGAAAGCTCAGGCAGAATTCACAGACCTGTTGATGTGGCCCCAGAATGGCCATCGTCACCTGCTGCGTGGCATCACCCGGAAAGTAGTTTAAAACAGCGGTCGCCAACCGGCAGTCCGCAGACCACTGGTGGTCCGTGAGGTCCAAAAGGCTGGCGACGCTGGTTTAAAAGGCAGCGGGTGTCCAGGCTCCTCCCAGATGGATCCTGACAGTCTGTGCCAGGGTCTAGGAATCCCTCCGTGGACACGGGGGTGCCTGGACCACATGTCCAGTCCTGCTGCCCAAGTGAACGGGCAGATTCCTGGGAAGCTGGGTCTTCATGCAGCGTGAGGTCCTTCCACGGAGTATAGACGCCAAGGTCACTGGACCTGAGCTGGGCAGCCCCCCCTCCTCCACAGACATGGTGAGCAGGGACTTCCCTCGGGCAGACAGTGACTAAGAAGAAACCTGCACGGGGCAGCACGGACTGGGGGTTAGGTGCCGCAAGGTTCTGCTTTTTAAGTCGTGTTGCTTGTGAATCCCCAGCTGCTTTTTCTCACCGACTCACTTCCTGAACTGTCTAAGCTCATCCTTGTCCACGGCCCCACTGCTGGCTGGCACCACGAATTTCGTGGAGAGTTTTGGACCAAGGGTGCTAAATACAATAAATAAAAGCATGCAGCCCTGAAGAACCAACTCAAAGTAATGTTCCTCGTGTGTCCATCTCACCATGGTGCTGCTGAATCCATCTGACCAGCCAACTCGACGGCAGATCTGTGAAAAGTTAACTGGGGGCTGGATTCTCAGGCTTTCTGGAAACCCTTTTTATTTCAACCCTCACTGCAAATCTTTAATATATGAATCCGAGTTCCTGTCTTGGCGACAGACTAAACTCATTAGAGTTGGCAAAGCATCTGCCGTTATCCCGGAGTGGAGTCACCTGCTGGTCACTGGGTGAGCTCAAAGCCCAGGACTGGGGTCCTGAACATTTGGGTCCATTTTCCCAAGGAGAAGCAATTGCTGACTTACTCAAAGTGTCACAAGGGAGCAAGCAAAGAAGACTGGAAGAAGCCTCAGTATAACAGCGTCAGTGCTTCAGGGGTAAGGGGAGGTGAGGGGTGTTACCCAGACTCCCCCAGGTCAAAAGGAGAGGATTGCAGGATGCGGGTGAAGGTCAGGCTTGGACGAGAACATCCGTACTCAAAGCTTCTCGGTCAGATCAGTGCAAAGGAGGAACAGCTGATCCGTGACACAGTTACTGCGGTTTTTAAAATCAACTTTAAAAACTGTCTCCTTTATGCATCTGACATAGGCTGAAAGAAGACTTTGGTTAATTTAAGAAAACACCAATGTTGGGGGGGACTACAATGGGCATGGTGCTTCCATATACATCTCATTTAACACAAGGTTTGAAATAGGTGGGCTTTGGTATCCCCATGTGTACAGATGAGGGAACTAAGTAAGGCTCGGTTTACGTGACATGCTCCAGGTCATACAGAGACATGGCCCTGCCGTGGTCTAGAAAACTAACTGGGTCCTTAGAGCATCCGTGTGTTTGGCTCTGCTCATCCCATCTGCTCAATCAAGCATCAAAACCAACCACAACGTCCCTGTTCACACATAAGAAAAAAAAAGGGAGCGGGGGGGGGACGGGACGGACGGACTCAAAGAGCAGTGATATTCCCCACCGAGTTCTCCAGGTTTCTCCCCTCCCCTGGCATTCACACCACAGCCCTCTCAACCAGGACATGTACCTTACAAGAATTAAAAGACAAAACCCTCACGTCCACTTGAGGGAAGCGCTATCATTTCTCTCTCTCTCTCTCTCTCTCTCTCTCTCTCTCTCTCTCTCTCACACACACACACACACACACACACACACACACACACACACGCCCGCATCCCCTTCCTCTGCCTGAATAAGGAAACCAGCAGTCTTCTCCCTCCACAGGGCACCTTCTCCAGTTGCATGGCCCACTCGGTCACTCTGAGACTCACATGGTCCCTTGTTCCTACTCAAATGTATCCCCCAAGGCCTGGTAGCACTGGAGCTCCTAGACTTGAGAGAGGAGAAATCAAGGGAAAAGAGATATGTGTGGCCCAAGGGTGGCCTCCGTCCTGTCTGTCCTCTCCTGCACCTCCTCAATCTCCTCATTCACTTCAACAGGAAACAAACAAACAAACAAAAAACCCTTGCTGAACCCTGGAGAAAGCGCATCTCGTTTCATTGTAGGAAGAAGGGTAAGTTTTAATTCATTCATTTTTCTGGCACTCAAGTTTCAAGACAGTGGGGCAAAGAACAGAAATTCCATTTGTATGAGGGCATGTGACAGGGGCTAGGGGAGGCTGGGGGAAGGTCTATGGGGGGGGGGAGGGAGATATATGTACTACTATATGTAATACTTTAAACAATAAAATAAAATTTTTAAAAAAAGAAATTACATTTGTATCAGGATGTTAGTTTTCTCAAAAGCCAGCCTCCAGAGTCTGTCCTGGAGTGGGTTCCACAAGGACACTTCCACATGCCCATAAATCCTGATTCATGTCTATGCTAACACAACACTGAAGCTACAAGATCCTGAACTGTCAACGGAAGCACAGCAGTATATCCACCAAGGTAAACTCATCAAGGGACGGAGGAAGCAGGTAGAGGGTTACAATTTAGAAACACTTCCATTAATAACAGTTGAAACACATTTTTATGACACGCTTAAACTTCGGTTATTGTACTACTCCGAGCACTCCCGTTCTTCAGTATTCTAATTAATCGAGTACCACAAACAAACCACATAAACAAACTCTAAAACTTTCTCTTTGAGCAAAATAGTGGATTTTCTGGTTGGAACAGAGATTATTTCAACTTCCCTATAATTACACATTCCTGGAAAATGTGTTTGAAGGGCAAATGTATAAAACTTGAGCAGCAGAGAGATATGTATTCTTAGAAGGAAATTAGCTAACAAGGATAGATCTCCCCTCATGGCTCATGAGGGCACTGTCTCCCTCAGCCCCAAGCCACCCAAAGTACTGCTGGGTGTGGGGCCCGGAACCCTAAGCTTTTGGAGCTTCACAGAAAATCTTCAAGTTTCCAATAGCTGGCACAGGATCCCTGATCAATAACCTAAGCAGAGGGTGGCTCCTATATTTCTCAAGGTCACCGAACAGCCAGTCCAGAAGCTAATTGGAGGTAGATCACACCAGTGCTGAGAAATGTGTAAAATTAAAGCATGGAACCTTCCCCTTGGCTTTCAGAAGTAAATGTTCAACATGCTCCCGTTTCCATCATTAAAATCCCTCAACACAGCCTCCTTCTAAAGTCAATTTCATCTCTATTTACAACATTTCTCATTACCCTGCTAAGCAGAGACTTGTCATGACAGCCATGATAGAAATCTGGGACATGGGTGCGGTAAGAGAGGAACAGATCTAAAAGGATGAGAGCTAGACAGTAATTATAATAATGAAGTAGAAAGTCCGGGACGTTAGCATATTATAAAAGAAACGTTTAATGTTAGTGCTATACTAAAAGGTTGAAAATTTTCGAAATTAAAAAATAAAACAGTGTACCATTTGCCCCTCCCTTGATCACCAAGTTAAGACAACCTGCTTCCATTTATGACCCTGAGGTCCTGAGGCAACGGAGTCAGAATGTGGCACTTAGGAAAGTGAAATAAATTCTGACAACAGTACCCTGAAGGCTGCAGACAGGAAGCTGTGCCAGCTGTCATGCCAGAACTATGAGATAATGGGTGTTTCACAATGTTTGTCCCATCTCGGAGCCCAGCCATCCCGCTCAGCTAGCATCTCAGCATCCCAGAGAGAATCTGAGTGAGCCCGCTGCCAGAGAAACAGCTCATCACCTCACTACAGTTTGCCAGGTAAGGCATCGGGAGACCCACGTAGTATCACTTTCGTTTTTTCCTGGCTCATGACTAATTTTATTGGAGCCGCCCAAAATAATTGCAGGACCTCCAAGACCCATGGTGTGCCCCCTCAAAGGAGGAAATCCCTTTAAGAAAAAAAAAAAAAAAAAACCTGTGTCAGAACCGGGCAGGAGAGAGCTAGCAGAGGCCAGCTGTTTTAAAAGGTGCTTGGGGGCAAGTTTCAGCCCTTAAGAAGGCTTTTCCATTTAAAGAAACAGTAAACTCCTCACGAGCTGTACCTCTTCTAGACCAGCTACTCTGAAACCTTATTATTGATCACTACAGAAATTCAGGGAGGCTGCCTAGCTGGGGGAAGAAGAGGGTTTCATTAAACTGGGAACATTCCCAGGAAGAAAAGTATGATGCTCCAGTGAATGCTCTTTAAATGAGAACAAAGCCAAAGAAACAAATCCTCTGGGATTACAACGGTGAGGGGTGGGTTAGTTCCTACCCAGCCTCCAGGCGCCTGGGAAGACGGAAGGGCGTGCCCTCGGAGAAGTTAAACTTGTTCGCGGACTCAGATATACTGTGTATGTAGAGATACAATTCGTGTGCATTCTCTTTTCAAAGGTAAATACGCTGGGGGAGGAGGGGAGGAATTTGCCAAAATGAATGGCGCTGCACTTAAAACTTCTATAGGGAAGAGTACAGATTTATCCAAGTCTAACCACTCAACCTATCAGACAGAGCCCCACGCGGGAAACTGGCTTTACGGGGCCTGGGGAGACAACCCACCATCTCTCCAAGCGAGTCACCTCCCTCTAAGGCGCCCCGCTTCCTTTGTGCGGATTGGGGAGGGACCCCGAGGGCTGGCGCGCCTCTAGCATCAGTGCGGGCGCAACTCAGGACCCGGCTGCCCGGCTGGCTCCCACGGGTCTCCCCGCCGCTCCGCTCCCTCTGCGCGCAGCCCGCCCTTTGCCTTCCGTTCGCCCGGGCCGCCAGCGCCCCCGCTCCCTCCGCACCCTCCCGGGCGCCCAGGCTTCCCACTCCCCGGGACGTCGATCCAGTCCCCCGGCCTCCATTTAGTTTCTCCAGAACTTCTCGGGGCCTCGGGTATCTCCGATTCCTGGGTGCGCGCCGCCTCCGAGAGCAGTTTATCCAGCTCTTCCACTCCCCGAAAGGGTCGAGACGGGCGGACCCTCCGGCTTTACCCAGGATAGAACTCCAGATCCTACCACCTGGAATCCCGGCGTTGGGCCGAACTTCCCGGCTCAGCTCAGACCCGGACCCCTTCTCCATCCCCGGGGCCAAAAAGGGCTGCGCCCTTTTCCCGCGTCCTCTCCCGAGTTCAGCCCCCCGGACCCCAGTCTCTCGAGTTGAGGCTCCGGCTGCCCGGGGACTCGGCTCTCCCGGCCTCGGTCTCTCGGCAAAGCTCCCCACTTCCGAAAACGCCCCCAGCGCTGCCATCCATCCAAGAAGGCAAGACCCGCGCCTCCCACGCGCGCTGAAACGGGCGGCTCCGGGCACCGCTGTCCCCGGGTCCGGGGAGGCAGCGACCACGGTAGGATTCTCAATGTTTTCGCTGTATGGTCGAGTGTGTGTGTGTGTTGGGGAGTCGTCCGAAATTTATTTTTTAAAGCATATATAAGTAAATAAGGACGGAGTAAAGCAGCCAACGGCTTGGCCCTCCCCCAAACCTAGGAATTTAAAGCCACATGGCCACAGCCCTTTCCAGCCCAGCCTCCCCCCCCCCCCCCCCCCCCACGCTCCGCTAGACAAGTGCCATAAAAGCCCCTTGAAGGTCCGAGGTGGTTCCGAGGATTCCCCAGATCACCAGCCCCTCCCAGGCCACCTTTCCCCAACGCCCGGGGTCCCCACACCTGGAGGGCGCCCCGGGGACGTGGTATGCGGGGCCGCAGGACCGACCGCTTGGACACCCACCTCTGGACGCCGAATGCCGGGGGCGCAGTCCTGGGGCTCCGCTCCCGCGCGGCGCGGCCCCTGCCTCCTCCTGGGGGCGTCGGGGAGTCTCCGGAGGAAAGCGTGCGGCAGCCCCGGGGCTGGGGCTAGAGCATCTGTCGAGAGCCGTGGCCGCAGGGAGAACTGGAGGGCTGGGAGCGCCGCCCGCCGGCTCCCGGGGCCCGCCCCTTCCCCGCCCCCTCCGGGCGCCCGGAACCGGAGGCTCGCCCCTCCGCCGGCCCAGACCCCACCGGTCCACCCACCCTAAACTCTGCGGCCTGGACGGAATCTACGCACAAACCCAGAAACGAATGAATGGATAGAACCGAGGGATGGGATGGGACGGGGGGAGGATGAGAGGGGGACACGGAGAAGGGGAGGAGCCAGGAGAGGAGGGGTTGGGCCCGTAAAGCGGGTATTTCCTAGCTGGGGAGAGGGCTCTGTGTCTGTGTTAGTGCACGGGCGAGCGTGTCGGCGTGTTGGTGTGTGCACCGGGGCACATGAGTAATTGTGGGAGCAGGGGCGCGCTCACAACGCCCGGAGCTGCGGAGTTCCTACCCCAGGGCGGAGCGAGTCCCCATCCCTCACCCGGCACCACGACCGTCTCTGGGGAAGTGCTGCCGGGGGAGTGCGGCGGCTGGGAGCGGTCGGGAGACTCCTCTTTGTGACAGCGATGGGGTCTCCGTGTGTTTGGGGGCCCTCCCTGAGGCCCCCTCTCGCCCCCCGAGGCTGAGGTGTGGGCAGGGATGCTTCATGCTGCCCCGCCCATGGGGGCCGCCGGCGGCCCAGGGTCCAAACGCCCGTGTTCACAAAGCCAGCGCTGGGGCGGGAGGCAGCTGATACACAGCCTGGGGCCCGATCTGGTGGGTGGCCAGCCAGCCGTCCCTCCCGAGCGGTCTGAAATTTCAGTCTGTGATCCCCTCCCCCGCCATGAATATTTAAATAATGCTAATGACCCTAGGAACACGGACCGTCTAGAAATCCTGAGAGGACGCACACACACAAAATCCCTACTCAGAAGACAGCATTTAAAAAGCAAGCGGTTATCTTCACTGTGCACATTCTCTGCAGGGGGAAAGAATATAAAGTCAGATTTATTGGCTTTAACTTGCCACTAGGCAAGAGATGGGGGTTTTCATGTCCCCAGGGATGCTCTCTCTCCAGCCTCGCAAGGACCTGCTGGGGAAGGTCCTGGGGTTCTGTCCTGAGAGCCAGTTCCACGTGCCAAACTCAAAAGGGAACGAAAGCTGCGGCGGTCTGGGACTTCTTTCCTCGTCTGCGCAGGTCCTTGAGTTCCGGTACAAACTGCCCAGAAAGCCTGCCCACCCTCCTGACACATGGAAGAGAGCACCCTCGGGAGAAAAGCCTTCTTTGTTCACACCTTTGCTCGGGGAAGAACAGAGTCTTCAATGGAGACATCCGCTGCTCTCCTCTGGGCTCCTGCATGTCAATAGGCTCCTTTTTCTTGGCATTTAGGAATTATTTCACCAGGCTTTCTGTGTGTTTGTCTCTCACATTCTTGAATTACAATAGGCTTTACTGACCCGTGGTTGGAGATGACATCAATCGGTTTGGGCCTCAATCAATTCCTTTTCCTGTCCTCTCCTTTCCTTCCTTCCACTTCTCATGTCATTGACTTAAGGAGTGAAATATTTGGGGGCCCTGCGTCTTGATCTATTTTTCACATTTTACTATCATGTGAAAAACTCACATTGAAATGAGCATGTTTTGGGGTACAGTTATTTATTTACATGGACTATAAACTCGCCAAGGAAAGAGTCTAACATGATCGCAGAGGGGAGATTTCATAAACGGTATTTTCACAGGTGTAGCATCACTCTCTCTTCATGTGTTCCTAAATTTGAATAAGGATAAAGTTTACAAATCAAATTTGTTTTCTTAGAAAAAGTACAGCAATTTATACTGGCTTTATTCTGAATTAGTCCTTTCCTAAAGCAATATCAATGTTAATTAATATTAATGTAATATTGGTTTAATGTTAATGTTGTCTGTTAATATTAATTTTAATATTCTGGTATGTCCTATAGACAACAATTGGGAATATTAATTTAGGAAAAGTGCCTGTTTAATACATATTAATTTACAAGAGCATTTCCTTTTCTTCCATCTTATAAGATACTAAAGAGGTAGCCATGATTAAATCAAACATCTATATATATAAAAAGCCAGTGACCGGAACGACCAGTCACTATGACGCCCACTGCAGCCAGCGAACTGGCCCAATCGGGGGGTGGGGCTGGCAGCCCCTCCACTGCAGGAGGTTGGCCGGCCAGCCCCACCCCCCCGATTGGGCCAGTTCGCTGGCTGCAGTGGGCGTCATAGTGACTGGTCCTGCCACTGATGGGCCCCCACCACCCTGATCGGCCCGCGGCCCCTCCCCCCAGCCAGCTCCACCCCCAATCGGCCCCCCAACTCTGATCAGGGGCAGGGCCAGATGGCCAACCGCCCATGGCTCCTCCCCCAGGCTGCTGGCCCCCAAGTGGTTCCCCCCCCCCCCCCGACTCCATTCGGGGCAGGGCCGGCCAGCCCACCACCAATAGCCCTCCCCACAGCTGGCCCCACCCCTGATCAGCCCCCACCACCCCGATCGGCCCGTGGCCTCTCCCCCCACCACCTCCACTCCCAATAGCCCTCCACCACCAATGAGGGGCGGGGCTGGCTGGCCAACCTCCCCCAGCCCCTTCCATAGCCCCATTTGGGGGCGGGCCAGCCAGCCAACCTCCTGCTGTCTCCTCCTCCTGACAGGCCCGGCCCCAATCCGCCGATCAGGGCCGGGCTGGCCGGACCCCACCCATGCACGAATTCGTGCACTGGGCCTCTAGTTTTTACATAAAAGGCTTAGTACATGCCAGGTGCTCAGAAATTTTTCATTTGTTCAATGAAATCAATGCCAGGGTATGAATGTCTGCATTCAAAAGTAAAAACTGTTTTCAATTAACATTTTCTCATTTTATTCTCCCCTAGGTCCACGATTCTCAATTGAGGGTGATTTGCACCACCCCCCCCCCCCCCCGGGGGCATTTTGGCAATGTCTGGAGACATGTTTCACATGGTGGAGGGAGGGTACTACTGCATCTAATAGACAGAGGCCAGGATGTTGCTAAACATCCTAAAGTATCCAGGACTGGCCTGCCCCCCAACCCCCCCCCCCCCCCCACACACACACAACAACAACAACAACAACAACAACTAAGAATTACCGCATCCCAAATGTCAAGGTGCTAAGGTTGAGCTTTCCTGCTCTGGACTCAAAGCCAGCATTAAGAACCACAGATATGAGAGCCACCTCTGTGATTACTAAGAATGCAGATTCCTGGGCTCCACCTTTACCTACTGAGTCAGAATCTCTGGGGGCAGGGCCAGGGAAACTGGATTGTAAGGGCTCCCAGGTGATTCTTAGATCATGATGGAGGGAGACACGCTGCAGATGGGAAAGGCTGGCTGTACTACCCCGTGCATGCTATGGGTTCACCACATCATAGTCCTTTAACATGGTAACAGTTATTAGACCCAAGAATATTTCATGAAAGAAGCATTTAGTCTCCTAAATGCACTTTAGAAGCACATTTGAAGCAAATAAAGGGCTACGAATTCTGTGAAAGAAACATAGCTGGGATTTGTAAATATTGAATGTTCTCAAAGGCCCTATACCATTCAGGACACAAAACCTTCTGTGGGAATTTTGCTTGGCCAGAGAGGAGAATGGATTTCTCTCACCACGGCCTAAGTGTACATTTTGCTCATGTTGTCGCTGCCACGCTGCTGGCCCACTTTAAGCCATGCCCTGAGCAGGAGTGGCTTCTGGGAGGCCCGGAAAATAGAATACAGTTAGTTACTAGAGAAACACCAAAAGTGAAGTTTATGTTTCTGGGAAAGGAATCAGCCTAGACACAGATTGACAAAGTCTCTTCTCCCCAACCTGGAAAAAAAAAAAAAAAATCTGGCAAATAATGGTCCAACAGTACCCGCATGCCCCCAAGCTTAGAAGAAGAGTAGATGCTGAAAATAAGCCTGTGAGTGGCTCAGAGAGCTGATCTGAAAACCCAGAGGAAGGGCCAAGCCTGGCATCCTGAAAGAGAATTTGCCACTTTGACCTTTAGCAAGGAGACAGAACAAAAACACCGGCTGGGTGTGATCCTCAAGGGCTAAAGGTCTCCCGCAGAAAATGAAGGTTGGTTGGGGAGGTGAGGGGACAGAATAAGAGGGAACAGCAAGCAAAACACCAAAAGGGCTGGTCCACGTCAAACCCTGAATCTGTAGGGCTTCCCCACTCAGCACCAGGTGTGGTCACTGGAAAGTTAGAAACAACCCCAATCCCAAGGGCATCCCCATGGGACTAGATGCAGGACTGAAAATCTGAGAGAAGAAACAAGCGAGGGGAAATATTTGCAGCAGACAGGACAATGGGTTGCCATCTCTCATAAGCAGAGTTCTTACAAATTAGTAAGAAAATTGCCAACTTCCTAATAAAAACAAACCAACCAGTAGCTTATGGAGAGACAGAGACCCTGTCATCTGAGAACCCTTGGCTCTTGGACTGTGTTTACTCCTGCCCTTGGCCTAGTTTGTGGTGCCTGCCTTTCCTTCATTTCCTCCCCAGGGTCTCCAGCTTCCGGTGCCCGTGTGAGCTCCTTTCCTGCCTCTTCCCCATTTATTTCCTTTCCCTGCATCCTCACACTTGGCCTTTCCTTTGCCAAACCCTCTAACATAAGGAAACGGTGACCTGATGACGTTCACCCCAGCCTCTTGGGCCTCTTTCTTCAAAAGACCTTTACAAACACGGCAACAAAACGTTCCCAAACCCAAGCCACATTTGCGCATCTGATGGCTTTCATTCTGTCCCACGTTATCACCGGGCCATGCCTTCTCTCCGTTGTCAAGGTGGCATTATGTCATCCAGACTGCCCATTGTAATATGCATTTAGTGGTACCTTTATAAAGAGAAAGCCATACATTATTCCACGCTCAAATCTTCCACAAAAAAACAGCAACTTGGGAAGCCCCGTGCTGGACAGGATGGAAGAAGAGGCTATTTGTGGAGGGGAAGAGAAGGGTGGGAAAGCGAGGGAGGGCAGAGGGCAGCCCTGGTGAGGGAAGCAAGACCACAGGGGACTACCGTGGGTCCCACATCGCGGTTCCAGAGGCCGCGAAGCTCATGTGCTCACGACAGGAATATCCTCAAGTACACATTTCTTTGATAATTAACAGAAACAAAGCCCTCCGAGGCCCAGGGTCTTTGTTTATCTCATTCATCAACTGAAGCATTTAAAAAGTCCAGTAAATACTCTGGAGCTCATGGCCTAACCAAGACACAGCATAAAACAAGGTACTTCTTACATACAGCCCTGAACTCAAATATGCCAACTATACGTGGAATGTACACAGCTGATCACAGATAGAAAGCTGGGAAGCTGCGCCCGAGGCCCGGGACGGTTCTCTGGGTAGACACGGTGAATTTGCTTCTCATTCAGGATCTGTGCTTTAAATGCAAAACCACCTTGCTTTCCAATGATGCTTAATCCCATGTCAATTTTTAGGTAAGCTAAGAATTATTTTTTAGTCTTAAAAAAATGGGACTGTAACGTTTTTTCCAGTAATTCCCAAGTGTTTCCCTCAGAACTTTTAAGTACAGGCTGTTAATTTATGGAAAGAATCCTAAGGATTTTCAGTAATATGAGGGGTGGGGGAGGGGTCAAATCTTGACATTTAAAATTGTAATAATTCTGATTATCATAGAGGTAGCCTTTGCAGTTCTCTCTGACTTACTCCTCAGCTACCCACTGAGAAAACAGGCTTTTTCCTTCTACAATGTTGAACATAATTACATACCCTAACATTAATGTACGCTCATTAAATATGATGGAGAAATACTAAGAAGACATTTAAAAGTTTGTATACACAAAGTAAGATAATTACTTACCTAAGTAACCACTAAGATGATGAAGTATTAAGATCATTTAAATATGAAGAATGTTAATAGCTTCTTCTACAGCATATTAAAACCTCTTGAAATGGGACCTTGGCCAAAGTAAAATCCCTTTAGAAACCACAATAGCTTGTGATAAAGTCAACTAAAGCAGACCTATCTACATAATCTGTGAAGATGCTCCAATTCCTTCAGTAATTACCTTTGCACCCAGCCGGCATGGGTCAGTGGTTGAGTGTCTGGTTGACCTTCAACCTATGAACCAGGAGATCACAGTCAGGGCACATGCCCAGGTTTCAGGCTCAATCCCCAGTGGGGGGCATGCAGAAGGCAGCTGATCAACGATTCTCTCTCATCATTGATGTTTCTATCTCTCTCTCCCTCTTCCTTCTGTTCTGAAATCAATGATAATTTTAAAAAATAAATACCTTAGCCTTCTCTCCAGCTCCCTTTTCCTCTCCCTCTCCTCTTCTCTCCTCCTCTTCTCCCTTCTCCTTTCTTCTCCTTGCCTTCTTTCCCTCCCTCCCTCATTCCCTCCCTCCCTCCTCCCCTTCCCTCCCTCCCTCCCTTCCTTCCTCCCTTCCTCCTTCCCTCCCTCCCTCCCTCCCTTTCTCCCTTCCTCCCTTCCCTCTTTCCTTGTTTCCTTCCTTCCTTCTGTCCTCCTTCCTTCCACCACCCTCCCTCCTCTCCCACCTTCTTCCCTTTTCTTTTTAGACCACTGTGCAGTTAATTTTACCAGCAGGCATTACAATCACAAATACCTTAAGAAGCCAGAGAGCATAGGTGAGTAAAGCTGCCAGGTCTCAGACACAGTTTGTGCCTGCTGTAAAGGACTCAGGCTCTGAGGAGCCCGAGGGCCGGACTGCTAAGTAATTCATAGGCTGGTTGAGATAAGATAGGCAAGTACCAAGAGGAGAGGTGTTCATTTAGATACAAGGTAGCTGCCGCTGCTCCTGTTTTACATCCGGCATTTTCTTTACCCGCTTGGGATAGGTAAGGGCATATCAAAGTGTCAGAGACATGAGAATTAGAGCAAGGAGGAAAATTACCTGTCACCTAAGCCACTTTCCTCATTTTACAGTAGAGCAAAGTATCAGTGAAAAACAGGGTCTGGAGCCAAAGGCCTGGGTTCGAATCCTGATCTGTCTCTGAGTAGCTGTGTGAACTTGGAGAGCTGCTCAGCCTCTCCATCTCTCAGAATCCTCATCGGTAAAAGGCAGAGCATGGGCACACCTATCAGATAAGATTGTTGGGAGCCTAATGAGATCATCCTTGCAAAGCTGTAAGCTCAGGGCCAGCCACAAGGCACGAGTTCGATGTCAGTTGTTATTAGTGAAGCAAGTGAATCCTAAGGGGGAGGGCGGGGAGGGGGTGGACAGGACTTGTGTGGAACTGCCCAGCAAGAAGGGGTCAAAGTCAGGACTCAAACCCAGGCCCCCACACTCCCTGCTCAATGCTAATTTTTTAAATATATATTTTTATTGATTTCAGAGAGGAAGGGAAAGGAAGAGAGAGAGAGAAACATCAATATGTGAGAGAATCATTGATCGGCTGCCACCTGCATGCCCCCCACTGGGGATCAAGCCTGAAACCCGGGCATGCGCCCTGACTTGGAATCCAACCAGTGACCTCTTGGTGAATGGGAATACACTCAACCAACTGAGCCACACCAGCCAGGGCTCTTTGGTATGATTATTATTTCTAAGGAAACAATAAACAACAATAACATGGGATGGTGAGAGGAAGCCCTGGTTCATTTGGTTGTAAGGCCAGAGTCCTATCTATGACCTACTTCTAATAATCTTGGCAATAAGGCCAGACAAGTGCAAAAGCAGTGGCTACCATCATTATTGGCGGCCCAGACACCCGGGATGGCTGTGCTCTTGGCACGGTTTCATGTCTATCAGCTCTATCACAGTATCCTAGAAATACTTTTTTCTCTTAGTCTTCTTGCCCATCGTTTTGCTTTGAATCTTATTAAAGCCTCCCATCCATTCTCAATATGCTGGACTACTCTGCAGACAGAAGAGGTTGCTGTGGACCTGAATTATCAGAGAGGGGGAGAGAAGGCTCCATGTTGACGTCCCTATGTGCTACAATTTGTGGCCACTTCCTGAAGGAGGCCCCTTGCAGGCACTTATGGAAGGCGTGGGTCCTACAAGGTAGGGCCATCGTCTCCCAGGGAGGAGCCCCGCAGGTGAAATGAGCAGAATCAGTGCCCCCACCACCTGCCCCCTGCTCCCTCTTCTTCTAGCTTAGCTCCACCCATTGCTTTCATCTGTCCTGGGATCACTCAGTTTGCCCTGAATCCACCAGCTCTTAACTCCTCAGCTCACACTCTGCTCTTTACCTAGCAACTCTTCCTCATCAGTCATCCCCATCCAACTCCTGCCGCCTTCAAGGCCTTTCCTTAGCCGTTCCCCAGGGCCCACCCACAATCTTCTTCCCCCTATCCCCATTATCCTGACCCTTCCTTACACAGAGGTACTCGGTGCATCCTGAAGTCCTACCTGGAACTCAGCATCTTCCTTGGAATATCCATCAAACCCACATATTTTAACCAACCGACCCCCGCCAACACACAAACACACACTCAACTTCCCTGTATTTCCTGATTTAAGAGTCCCACAATCCCCGTGGTCACCCCACCAAGAAAGGGAGGAAGAGAGGAAACAAACAAGGAAAGGAAAGAAGAAGCAAAGAAGGAAGAGAGAGAGGAAATGAGGAAGGAAGGAAGGAAGGAAAGAAGGAAGGAAGGAAGGAAGGAAGGAAGGAAGGAAGGAAGGAAGGAAGGAAGGAAGGGAAGGAGGGAGGGAGGAAGGAAGGAAGGAGAAAGGGAAGAAGAAGGGTGAAAGAGGAGAAAGGGGAGAAGAAGGGTGAAAGAGGAGAAGAGGAATGGTGGGTCAACAACTATTACAGAATAGGTAAGTTTGATAAAATCCATATGAGAAAAAGGTTTATTTTATTTTTAAAAAAAATTTTAATGGATTTTAGAGAGAAAGGAAAGGGAGGGAGGGAGAGAGAGAGAGAGAGAGAGAGAGAGAGAGAGAGAGAGAGAGAGATATCAATTTGTTGTTCTACTTATTCATGCATTCATTGTTTGTTTCTTGTATGTGCCCTGACAGGGGATCAAACTTAAAACCCTGGCATATCATGACTATGCTCTAACCAACTGAATACCAGGCTGGGGCAAAAAAGGTTTATTTTAGTCAATTTTCAAATACAATTTTAAAAACATGCTTAGAAACAGGATGCATTTTTTTATTTGAAAAAGAAAAGGGTTCTATATCTCTTTTGCAATTTCATTTCTCTTAAGAGGGATTTTCCTATGTCACTCATGGGATAAACTTAATATAAACTTGAACATTTTTTTCATATTTGGATTTTTTTTTCAAGAACAAACATATTTAAAGCACATTAAGAGTAATTTAAAATGACCCAGTGGTCGAATATTTGCCTATTTCTCAATTTAAATAAGTTTATATTTTCAAATTTTCCAAAGAATTTGACATTAATTTGAAAAATCATTCTCAAAATTTGAACCTGTTTAGATATGGTATGCCACCTATAAGAACATGCAACGCAACATTCAGCAAGTTGATTTTTTTAAACCCGGAAGTTAACAAATCCTGTAAAACATTGATATGCAGATATCTTAGGAAAAACTAAAAGAAGAAAATGCCCCAAGCTCCTGCCTGGTGGGTATAGTGGTTTCTTAATGAATACCGCAGGACATCTGTGTGCTGTATTTATTAGGAAGGTCTACTTATTCATTGTAGGTGCAGCTTTCCTTATTTACCGAAGCGGCAGCTCTGTTTCATCAGATTCATAAATCACTGCAGTGAATGATAATGAGAAATGTCCTCAGAATGCTGATAGGATGTAGAGCCAAGGGCAAGCCTGACAAACAGCCAAACCCCTGGGACAAAAACCTAGTTCTATCCCCCCAGGTCAGCTCCAGCTCTGCATCTGAAGAGCAAACACAAACAGAATTACCCAAAAGCTTCCTTATTGATCGGGAGCTGTGAGTCCTACTTTATATGTTTGCATATGAACATCATCATTTTGTCCTACCAGGCAAAGTCATGAAGGCAAGGGCTGCCTGCTTAGACCTGGGTTCTGAGTCTCCTTGCTGTGTGTCTTTGGACAAGTTACTTAGTCTCTCTGTACCTTTTCTTCCTCTTTATATTGCAAATACTCATAGTACCCATCTCTTAGGGTTGTGATAAGAATTAATTAATACAATGCCTTAAGCACCCAGGGCAATGCTTGACACACAGAACATTTTCAATGAATGGTACCTATTATTCTCCTTATTCATTTTTTTCTAGACTAAAATGCATCATGTTAGATATCTAAACGCACAGTCTCTGCGCATAGGGAGTGTATGGCGACTGATTCCGTGTCCTGCTTCCTTGTACAGATCCCTTCGGGAAAGAGAGTGCGGATTGGAATTGCCGATACCTTTTTCTTTTTCAAAAACAGACGTGAGAATGCCGAGCTAAGATAAATGTCACATCTCCATTGCTCATTTCTGAGTAAGAAGCCACTGTTAACAATGGTAATAAGCTCAAGTGGCCTCAAATAGCCCAGCTCTTGGTGTGAACATCTATTAGTGTGACAGCCTGTTCTCCCCTAGCCCATGAATCAATCATCTTGTCTGAGCACGTTTTCTCTTTTTTACTAGTATGCACAGTTTACACGTGTGTCATGATTTTCACCATGTTCACTACATGTTTTCACTGCACAGAGAAACCAAGGAGGATGGATACAGAAAAGAGATGGAAAAGCAAGGTATCTGATAATTTATCAAGAGGCGCAATAGATGCTCACTGAAACTATCTTCAGTGCTTAGAGACCTGTCTGCTTATGAATCCAACAGATATTCTTAAGAATTATACTCAAGATTTATGAGACTTCTGTGATACCTGGCTTGTTTCAGAAGGATAAGGCTTACTGTAAATGACCACAAGTTATTTTAGGAATAACGTGTGCCCATTCCAACCCTCCTGGACATTGATAATAATTTACTCATAAAATAACTGGACAGGCAAACCTCTGCCTCAGTGGGAAGCAGACTGGCAACCTTCCAAGAGCACCAAAGACCAATGGGTTCTGCCAATGGGCTCCATGTTTGGTTTGGTTGCCTTCATTCTGTGGGAAGTCACAGACTTTGGTATTTGCAAGTAAGCTCTGTTTCAAAGGTAATTAGACTGGGGCATTATCTCATAAGAACACAGACTTATCTGACGTGCATGGACAAAGACTATTTCTAGAGCTTTATCATCATTACATTATGTGCTCCTCCCACTGGAACTCTAGAAATATGCACAGGAGGAAACGTACTGGTATACCCAGGAAATACTTGTGAATATGTCACAATTTGCTGGGAGTATCCAGGCCAGTGTCCTCTATTTCAGGAGGTGACCCCTCAGAGAGAGGTGATTTTTACCAAGTCAAAGAGTTGGTAAAAGCACACACAAAAATTCATCAACATTTTAAAAATTGGGATGATGAAGCTATCTGCAGAAAATGAAATCAAGCTGACAACAATAGCCTTCCTGATTGTCTAACCACTCTGCTGTACACCAGAAACTAATATAAAATAATATTGAATGTAAAGTGTAATTAAAAAAGAATTTTTTTATTATCCCTCACCTGAGGGTATTTTTTCCATTGATTTTTAGAGTCAGTGGAAGGGAAGAAGGGAGGGAGGAAGGGAGGGAGGGAGGGAGGGAAAAAGGGAGAAAGAGAAACATTGATGTGAGAGAAACACATCAATTGGTTGCCTACTGCACGCACCTGACCAGGGCTGGGAATTGAACCTGCAACCCCAGGTACATGCCCTTGAACAGAAATTGAACCCAAGATCCTTCGGTGTGTGGGTCAATGCTCTAACCACTGGGAAACACCAGCCAGGATGAAAAAATTTTTAATTAAAAAAAAAAAAGACTTCCCAAGCCCTACCCATAATCCTCTTGAATTTCAAATGAATCTTGATTAATTCTGCAAACCTATGAACTTGGTTATTCAGATTTTATCAGCTAATCCATACTGGCAGGGGAAGGCAATGAAAAGAAATGGATGGAACTAGCCGACTGGAAAGAACCATTAGCAGATTTACCCGAGCAGTGCACAGCACACAAAATGACAGCTCAAAATTTGGCTAAAGAGCTGTATTCTTTCCAAAGAATATTGATTGGAGGAAAACTGAGCAATGTGTTCAAAGACAAGATGAAACTGTTGCTGATCACTACAGTCATTAAGAAAAGACATTCTTACAGTTTGCAGGCATTGAGAATGTCAAGAGAGAGGAAACTTTTACTACATTTTCAAACGGATTAGACGATGAACCTAGTGCTCTAGTAAAAAGAAACCTACTTAATTGGGCCACTATGGATACTCATGATTTAGTTAATCTGGCCAGTCAATTATCCAAAACAACAGAGAAAAATAACAAAAGGAAAACGAACCAGGCTCTGAATTATTGACTTAAAGCAACTCAAGTCATGAGTTTACAATTACAGTGAACATACCCATGGGAACTAAAAATCAGAAAGGGTTTTCTAACAACCGGAAAACTGGAATTTGCAATTGTTGCAAAAAACCTAGACCCTGGAAAAAAGACTGCCAATAAGATCAATTGGCTATTGGAAAAACAGCAATCTGTTGCTATAACACCAACAGGACCTAAAATGGGATAGGGCTACTCGGAGATTAAAAGCGAGGCTCTCCTCTTCAAGGTACTGAATGGGGGGCCTTAGCAAAATTGATTCTAGAACACCCACCACACACACCAAGTTCAACTTTAAGTTCAGCTGGTATTACATTACAAACACTGACAAATGGCCTAATTACAATATCATGGTCACGGTTCCTCCTTGTCCTGTGATGGCACTGTTCACGCAGCCTTGGGGACTGCAAATAGCGAGGATCCTGTCAAAACCCCCAGAGCAGCTGGACAACATGTACAAATCTGGGGTGGGTTCATATGGTGAATCCTAGATATGGATACTTAAGCTCTTCAGCTCCTGTATGTTGGGAACGAAGAAAGCATTCTCTACTAGCGCTTCCTAACAGTACCAGAATGTTAGGGGAAATAGCTAACCAACCATGCAATGCCTTTATAACTTTAAAAAGTTCTGATTGGTTAGAACAGACTGGGAAAGAAGACTGGCATTTACTGCAGCCCCTAATGGAACACAGTGGCTATGTGTGGTACCAGTCTCTGGACTTGGCTACTACCCCCAGGTTGCATAGGAAGAGGTACTACTGGGTGTCTGTGGGCTCAAGGTCATATCTGTCCTTCAGTCGCCTCTGCTGCTCACCTCCCTTTTATGAAATCGTGTTTTTCATTGGCATGATCACTTAGCAGCTATTTTTGCACCCTCCTTAGGAATTGAAGATGTGATTGCTCATATCGAAGCTCTAACGAAGTTCACTTAACAAGCTCTCCATGACAGTCATCAGAGCTGAACTCTAATAAACACTGAAATGCCTTCAATGAGGAAAGCTGCCGTACAAAATAGGATGGCATTAGATATTATCGCCGCATCTCAAGGCAGCACCTGTGCCATTAGAAAAACAGGATGTTGTGTGTATACACCCGATGAATCTGGAAGGATGACATCTATTTTGGGACATATGCAAAAACAGACAAAATCCCCGAGGGACCTCACTCCATGCAATATCTGAAACATACTAATATTAAAAAAATTATTTACTGTTTATCTACAATTCAAAGCCACTCCGGCCCCATCTTTGGGCTTCTTCTGCTTTAACTAATAGTAAAATTAATTTGCCTTCGTTAGTATTCAAAGAGAGAGGTCAAAAAGTGTCTTCTACCTGGGTTCATGGGCTCACTCTGAGATGTTTGATGAGTTACTTAACTTGACCATTTTTCTCACCACTCCTGTAAAATGGGATTAATGCCAGTTACTCCGCTCAGGGTTGTTTGGAGGATCATATGAGATGGTACATGTAAGTGCCTAGCGCAGTACTCCGCTCCTAGCAAATGCTCAGTCAGCATGAGCTATTATTGTTGGCAGGAGAACATGGTGCCGAAACAAAGTGGCAAAGAAGAAGGTGCTTGACATTGTTCATTCATCAGGAATATTCCTTATCTATTCATAGACCACTGAGAGCTGTCAATGGTTGTGACTCTATTTATTTGACTTTTATTTTATTTGACATGTAGGGAGTAACCCAAAGGAATAATAATAACCAATATTGATGCAGCATATTACAATTTACAGCAGGGCTTTTCACCTCCATTACCACGTCATAATGTAAAATGCATATTTTAAAATAATTTAGGCCCTGGCTGGTGTGACTCAGTTGGCTGAGCATTGCCCCGAGAGGGCTTTGATTTGATTCCCAGTCAGGGCACATACCTGGGTTGTGGGCTCCATTCCCAGTAGGGAGAGTGTAGGAGGCAGCCGTTCAATGTTTTCCTCTCTGTCTCTTCCTCACCCTTCCTCTCTCTCTCTCAAGTCAATAAAAACATATTTTAAGAAAATTCAAGACAGTGATTCTCAAAGAAGGGGACTGTGAAAATTTACCCAAATAGTCCTGGTACGTACTGCCAACCCCCTCTGAGATCCACTATTCTAGTTTCAATGATTTTTTTAAAGATCTACAATAAAGTATTTCCTTTGGCAAGGAAGCAAATTTAGAGCAATCTTTATGTATGTACTCAACGTAGAAAGGACTTTTGTCCTAAATGCGTCTTGTTGTCCAGAGCCCCTGCACAAAACAATTCTCAATATCATCATCATTGAAGACAAAGGGCAACTGGCTCAGCATTGCTGGCAGCAAAAGTCCCTCAGCAGGATGGTGTTTTAAAAGCAGCCTCCAAAGAAAGCTGTAACCTGTGGCCTCTATTCACGCCGGAAGAGTCTGAGTGCTTTCTCCCTTGTGTAATGAGAACATCTGCCCTCCCGGAAGAACAATCTCTGTCCCAGCAGTAAGTTTCACATAGAGACACGCAACAGCCTTTTTAATGTCGCTTGTCCACGTCCCTGATTAGGAAACGTGTCCCTTTTAAATGGTTTTACAGCCAGAATCTCCCACTTGCCTCAATGGTACCCATCTCGTCTCTTGCCTATATTCAAGTGAGAAATGTTATATATGTGCTTAGACTAATTAAGCAAGGAGGCCATTAGAAAAGGTGGCTCTAAGGCCAGGATGACCTAAATAAACAAGCCAAATCTGAGCCTATAAACGCCTGCAGGGTAGGAAATCAAAGCACTAAGGACAACCAATCACAAACAGCCCAATAGGCTTTAAGCTGCAACCATCCATCATAACTGCAGCCTCCCTTCACTCTGCATTTTCTCTCTACATGTCTCCCCACCAACATACTGCTTCTTAATGGAAGGACGTTAAGAAAAGCAAAAGCAAGAAGGGTCAGGATTCACGCAAAATTGAGGGGGTTGGATAGGAGCGGATAGGAGGTTGCTGCTAAAATACAAAAACTGGCCTGCAGGTCTCCAAACTGGCTCTGCATTGCCAAGGGCATCAAGTCTGGAAGGATCTTTGAGGGTCATTTGATGACACTTCATTTCCAGCTTCTATGCTGACTTTGGAAAAGCGACCTCCACAGAAGACATCTCCATGGCCTCCACAGCAAACAGAATTCACTATGCCTGTACCCCTATGTACTAAATACCCTTTCCTGGAAGGTGGGAGAAAAAGAGATTGGGTAACTCAGAATGTGAAGAATTTTTGGAAATAAAAAGTTTTCACATCCCCCCTCAAACTCTGAAAATATTCAGTATGCCTCAGTTTATGTTTTAACAATGTAAATAAGTACAAGGCTTCTTTCAGAGAAAAGTTCTAGTGTACTAGAATTTTCTGTGCTTCTTTTTGCTAATACTTAGTTTTTAGTCTCTTTATCCTACCTAATAATAGACAAATATGCAAATTGACCGTACCTTCGCTATGCCCATGATTGGCCAGGAGGCGCGGGGGGCGGGACTCGGGGTGGCCGGGGTGGCTGATTGGGCCAGCAGGACACTGAGCTCGCGTTGCCAGCGGCGGCTCGAGCTCAGCGTCTGTGCCATGGCTGTGCTGCAGAACAGAAGGGGCCTCTGGGGCAGCGAGCTCACGTCCCGCCGCGGACCATCAAAAGCGTGGGAGCTGGGTGCCTGTCCGCTCAGGCACCCAGCTCCCCCGTGATTGAAAGCGAAATCGTGTAGGGGACCCTACATGTGCATGATTCAATCATGCACTGGGCCTCTAGTATAAGATAAAAGGGCAAGGTAAAGATAACATTTGGGATGTAGTTGGTGTATTTGATTAAAATAGCAGCCAAATCACATAATTTCTACCCAGGAGATATTTCTTTAACATACATTGATGTAGGTTTAACATGTGTCAATGTAAGAAACATTCAAACCCATAGAGAATTTTTGTGAGTTTATTTGAGCCAAACTGTCGACAACTGCCAGGAAGCAAAAATCTCAATGGATTGAGATAGTGCTCTGAGAAAGGCAGTTTTGCTCCTTGTTTTAAACATTACAACCAAAATGGGAGACTTAAGTGGGTTACTTGAAATCCACTGGTGATAGATTAGGGAGGTGGGAGAAAGTCACATACTTCTTTTATTTAGGTGGGTATAGGATAGATGACAGTCAACAATTAACTCAATAACAATGAGGGGATTTGTGGTCTCCACAGGAGCTTTGAGGGGTCCGAAAAAAGGAAAATTACTTTGACATTCCAAAGATATGTTATCGTAGATGCAAAAGTATAACAGACAAGCTCAGTTAAGGTAAAGATTGACCTTTGTCAGGAAAGATACCAACCTAGGACATGGCTACACACCATAAACTGCTTTTAGTTAAAAACTTTTAATTTCAGACCATCCTTTGTGGCTCCTTTAGGTCTTTGAGTTTGCAAGGCCTTCACACAGGCCTCCCCTGAGCTTGTCAGGTTTAGTATGTGGCCCCTCTTCGCCCACACATAGATTGATGTAGTTTTGAACAGTCATCAAATAAAGGAAATCTAAGAAAACAATGCAGAGCCACACAGGTGAATAAAACCAAGACACTTCCAGGATGTTGGCACTGGGCAGTTCAACACTCCCCAGAAGAAAGGAAGCTCGGTGACCGGCAAATTCCTTTAGCACGCAGCAGCTTACCAGTAACTTGATTTGGGAATCCTACTCGTATGTAAAGCTTGCCTTGACCAGAGGATATTAAAATGCTCAGTTGTAGTTTAGCCATCTTATAGGCTGTTTACTATTAACAGGATGTGTTTAAAATCCCTTTGAGACGACAACTAGAGATTATTGCATATAAAACATACCACTCTGGTGGTTGCCCAAATCTGGAGGGAGGAGCAAATAGGGAATTAGTGTTTAATGGGGAGGAGGAGAGGATAAGGAATTAATATTTAAGGAGCAGAGTTTCAGTTTGGGATGATGAAAAAGTTCTAGAGATGGATGGGATGATGGTTGTAAAACAGATGAATGATATAAACACTACAGAACTGCTATACACGTAGAAATGATTAGAAGGGTAAATTTTACCACAATACAAAAATATAACATGGTCCCTGGCCGGTGTGGTTCAGGTGGTTGAGCACCATTCTGTGCACCTAAATGTCACTGGTTCGATTGATTCCCAGTCAGGACACAAGCCCAGGTTGCAGTTGGATCCCCAGGTGGGGCATGTGCGGGAGGCAACCGATTGATGTTTCTCTTTCACATTGATGTTTCTCTCACTCTCTCTTCCTCTCCCTTTCTTTCTCTCTAAAAATATCAATAAAAACATTTATTTTTTTTAAAAGAAAAGAGACTGATAAGACCTCCCAAACCCTGGAGGCACAGGAGAAGGGGAGAGTGGTGGTGGTGGTGGTGGTGGGGGGGACAGCAGTGATTCTAAAGAGGGAAAGTGGATTTCTCCCCCTCCACAGTCAAGAAAAATATCCCTCACTCAGAAAACAATATATATATTCTGACTGGGCATCTGCAATGACAGGATGCTGTGTGTGCTGGGAAATTTAACAAATTAACAAACTATGGAGCCCACTTCAGCAAATAAAGAAAATCAACACATTAAAAAAATGAACTACACACAAATGGCCAATAAGCACATGAAAAGATACCCAGCATCATTAAACTTCAGGAAAATGCAAATCAAAACCACAGTGAAATGCCACTCCACACCCACTAGGATGGTTACAATCAAAACACAGATAATAGCAAATGTTGGCCAGAATGTGAAAAGTCAGAACTCTCATCCATTGCTGGTGGGAGTGTAAAATGGTGCAGCCACATTGGAAAACCATCTGACAGTTCTTCAAAACAGTAAACACAGATTTACCATATTACCCCGCAATTTTATACCAGGTACATGCCCATGGCAAATAAAAACATATGTTCACACAAAAGCTTGCTCAGGATTATTCATAGCAGCAGTATTCATAATAGCCCCAATGTGCAAGCAACCCATCACCTTATGAATGGACTAAGAAACAAACAAAACACTGGTATATCCAGTAAATGAAATGCTATTCAGCACTAACAGGAATTGAAATAGTGATAGAAGCTATAACATAGACGAACTTCAAAACCACTATGTTGTGAAGAAAGCCTGACACAAAAGACCACATGTCCTACAATTCCACTTAAATGAGATGTCTGGGCAAATCTATAGGGATAGAACATAGGTTAGGGTTTGCTTGGGTTTGGGGGTGAGAACAGAGATGAACTGAAATAGGGCATGCGGGATCTTATTGGAGTGATAAACATTGTTATAAAACTGGATTATGGTGAGGGTTGGTAAATTTACTAAAATTTTTTTTAATTGTACACTTAAAAGTGTGAATTTTATGGTATGTAAGTTATAGACCTGAAATGAGTTGTGTTTTTAATGAAAGGAATGGTTAAAAAATGAACTGTAATTTAGAGGATCTAACAAGGGAAAAACAAAACACTGAGGCAGGTGGCATATGAAGGGTAAGTAGGAAGGAAGCCACAAGAGAAAGACCCGGAGGTGAGAATACAGGGGGTGGATTTGAGGAAGACCAGGGGTTCAGCTTAACCGCAGTAAATAAAGATTGATCTTCATTTGTGCTTTCAAAAATATTGACACAATATGCTAGACACTTAGCTAGGTGTTCGGGACACACCCTTATAGAAACGATATCCAAGCAGGGGAGACTGGATATCAAGAAGATAGGAACAGCCCTGGCCAGTTTTGCTCAGTGGTTAGGCCTGCAGACCTAAGGGTTCCATTCCTGGTCAAGGGCACGTACCTGGGTTTCAGGTTCGATGTGCAGGAGACAATCAATAGATGTGTCTCTCACCCTGATGTTTATCTCTCTCTGCCTCTCTCTCTTCTTCCTCTCTCCCTTCCACTCTCTCTAAAAATCAATGGAAAAAATATCCTTGGGTGAAGATTAATGAAGAAGAAGAAGAAGAAGAAGAAGAAGAAGAAGAAGAAGGAGGAGGAGGAGGAGGAGGAGGAGGAGGAGGAGGAGGAGGAGGAGGAGGAGGAGGAGGAGGAGGAGGAGGAGAGGAGGAGGAGGAGGAGAGGAGGAGGAGGAGGAGAGGAGGAGGAGGAGGGGAGGAGGAGGAGGAGGAAGAGGAGGAGAAGGAGAAGGAGAAGGAAAAGGAGAAGGAGAAGGAGAAGGAGAAGGAGAAGGAGAAGGAGAAGGAGAAGGAGAAGGAGAAGGAGAAGGAGAAGAGTAGTAGGAACAATTCTTAGTAGATCTGAGTGTATTAGTTTCCTCTGATTGTCATAACAAATGGCCACAAACTTGATGGTTTCAGACAACAGAAATTCATTTTCTCACAATTCTGGAGGCAGAAACCCAAAATCAAGGTGCTGGCAGAGCCATGCTGCCTCCCAAGGCTCTAGGGGAGGACCTCCCTGTGTCCTCCAGCTCTGGTGGCTCCGTGTGTCCTGTGGCTTAGCCTGCTCATAACTCCAACCTCGGCCCCTGTCTCTTCACATGGCCTTCTCCATGTGTGTTTCTTCTTCTGTCTCCTATGAGGACATGTGCCACTGGACTTAGGTCCTACCTGGTTAACCCAGGATGATCTCATCTTGAGAACCTTAACTTGATTCCATCTGCAAAGACCCTTTTCCCAATAAGGCCACATTCATAGGTACCAGAGTTTAGGACTTGGACATATCATTTTTGGGGGAGGAAGGTTCACAGTTCCACCTGTTATACTGAGTGATTTAAAACTATTAGTCAGGCCCATCGGATGCTCCTACTTCATTACATCAGTACATTCAGAGGGTGTTTTTAATGTAAATGCTCTTACTCAAGGTTCCTCAGAATGACACACGTTTGTTTATGAACGAGTCCACTTATCTGAGTCATGTATATTTTTAGAAGCATGACTCTGTCATTTCAAAATAAGATATGATGTTAAAAGGCTACATATAAAAGAAAAAAAACATTCAGACAATTACAGCATTGCAAAAACTTTTGCACCTTTTTCAGAAGGGAAATTTTTAAGCATAAGAGGAGAAATATGGAGGAAACCGAACTACGTCAGTGATTTCTGCTGCTATTCCCTCTGGGAAGTGTCAGTGAATCAGGTTTCATTGTAATTAACGTTTGAACAGAATGTTTTGTTTTTCCAGGGCCAAAGGAATACATCAGGAATGGCTGATATTGTAAGGATATGTGAAGTAGCTATTAGAAATAGGAATAGCTATAGATACATAAATACATAATGAGAAGCCTATAGTTAATTAATGAACATCAGACACTTTTAGAAACAGAAAAAATAGTACTGTAAGATGGACAGAAGAACAGGATGGATACAGAAAGCAGTATGGGGTGGGGAACAGAATGACAACAATGGAGAAAAAATGATGACTGCAGATTAATTGGGAAACCTAATGGAGAAGAACTAAACAGAAGCGTTTCCCCAAGATATAACCAACTAGAGGTTTCACAAATCCTTCAGTGAGAAGAGACTGGCATTGATAGAGGAACTTAATCATATTTGTACAAATTTATTAGGGTATTTAAATATATTTCTATTTTGCCTAACTTGTTAAAGTGTACCGTGTTCATTCTTCACAGTGGGTTTGGTTAGGTTCTTGTGAACTAAAAATCCTCTGTTCTTATAAAGAAAATTTCACATACTAGTATATGCATAACCAATGGACATAGACAATAGTGTGGTAAAGGCCTGGGGTGGGGCAGGGGCTGGGAGGAGTGGGTAAAGAGAGAGAAAACTGAGGAACATCTGTAATATCGTCAACAATAAAATTAAATTAAAAAAAGAAAAAGAAAAGCGAAGGAAATGAGAATGACATCTAAATTGGGTAGACCCAAATAAAACTTCAGCCAAGATCCTGGTCCTAAGGATAAGTAGACGGAATAAGCAGCAACCTTATAAAATGGAACTCGGGTAAAACTTGCTTCTGTTTGATTATGCCATTTGCATTTATAAAACAAACCCCAGTCTTTCTGGTCTTTTAACTATCGTCACTACATTTCAGATCAGAAACTAAAAATAATTCTTAAAATGGAACTAATTCTTAAAATGACCACTAAAACTAATTCTGAAAATGATGACATTCTAAAATAGCACATTTAAATCCATCAAGTTTTACTATCAGCACCCATCCCTTCTATCCACAGACTTCTGAAACTTCTCCGTCTTTGAACAAAAGCCAAGGAAACACCAGCACATCACTGCAATTGATATTATTGTCTTGCAAAGTCTGCTAAACAGGATTACAAGCAAAGGAACTTTTAGTGCTGGATACTTAGTTAGATTAATAGTTGACCTTTTTGACCAATCAGGCCCCGTCTTTCATTTAATTCCACTGTGGTATTTTTGTTTGCTTGCTCTCACACTTTTAACATAGATAACATAAGTCCAGCTTTCGCATTACAAAGGAAAGCGTGAATAAATTCCTCCTGTATATTCTTTGGTCCAACCTCTACGAGTAAAACCAGGAATGAAACATTTCTAGTTATACCTCAATATAAAAAGGGACATCGCTTTTTGTTCTGCAAAGAAAAATTCGTAAGTGACATACACTTAAATTCTAATCATTCAAGCAAAAATGTTAGAGAGCCCTCCCACCCCAGCCTTTGTGAACTGAAACATGACCAGAATTCCAAGAGAGGAGGACTGTTCCTCTGTGTCCAATCAAGTAATAGAGGGGAAGTGGTTGAGGATGACCAGTTTTGCTATGAAGCCCTTCATCGAGGCAATGACTACAAATGCATGCACTTAATTTGAACAGTGATAATTGGGTTGGCTTCCAGATGGCTCATTTTGTCAACCTTTGGCCGTCAGGGTTCCAGCTGGCGTGGGCCACATGCTGCCTTCCCGCTGACATCAGTGGAAATCTTGAGTCAAGATCAAAGCCACTTGATAACTCCCTGACCTTTCTTCACAATGCACAGTGGGGCCCAGTTTCTCCGCTCAGAATTTTCAGATTTGTTTCCCTGTGCCGGTGGAGTCACCACTTGCAGACAATCTACATATAGAGATCCTACCACAGGCTCATCGGAAATCACATCTTGGATTCTAGCTTTCAGGCAGCTCCCTAATCCAAGCCCCAGATTTCAGGAAATCTCACTCGCTGAAACTTCAGTGAATAGAGAGGTGGCGGAAGGGTGGAGGGGCCGAGCTCATTTTACCCCCTAGAAGTCTGCCACGGGCTCGCTTTCCTCTAGAAACGCGCTGTAAGAATCAAACCAGAGAAAGGATGCCTTACCTTGATGGTCATGTCTGCGCTGGATGCTTCTGTGGCATCGGAGGCTGCCTCATCGCCCTTCAGCAGCACGTTCTCCCACCCAGCTCCTGGAAAAAAACAGAACAGTGGCATTGGAGCCAAGTGCAAGCAGCTGGCATGGAGAGACACACCTGTCATTTGCAGATTCTAATCCCATGTGACTTGTAAAAGATACTGACGCTCATCCCCAGCACCTTACCTGCCTGGCAGTGGTACCCCACACCTTACCTGTCTGGCAGTGGTACCCCACACCTTACCTGCCTGGCAGTGGTACACCACACCTTTACCTGCCTGGCAGTTTCTGGGAAAGCTTCCTTTCAGAAGTGTGGGCCGTCAGCACCTCCTTTGTTTTTACTTAACCTCCAGCTCTGGAGTCCATTGTCTAAACCCTGTATCTTACAGACAGTTCTATTCTTAGCCTAAAGAAGAGGTTGGAATGCACTCCTTCAGAATCCAGGTCTCATACTGACATCTTACTTAGGGCTTACAATGAATCCCAGAACACTGAAACATGCACATCCGAATCTAATTCAGCACCCAAAGAAACAATTCCAGATTATTCATTGTCCCACATTCCACACACCTACTGGAAATAACTGAGCTTTCACACTCGCTTGTAAAATCTATATATGCTTTCTCTCCAAGTCTTTTGTTGTTGTTGTTAATTCTCACCCGAGAATATTTTGTTTCCATTGATTTTTTTTAGGGAGAGTGGAAGGGAAGGGGAGAGACACACAGAGAGAAACATTGATGTGAGAGAGACACAGCATTTAATTGCTGATGCAGGACCTTCCAAGCACCCTTCCCCTTTACCGCTATGCGTGGTAATGTTCCAGATAGTGGCAATTCTATCAGTCTGAGTGCCAGCATGGGGGTAATGCATAGCAGAGACACAGCCAACCCACAGTGGCCATGCAGGATGAGTGAGAACAAAACCTATACTGTTTTAAGCCACAGGAGTTGGGGCTGTTTATTACAGCAGCATAACCAAGCCCAGCCTTAGGAGAAGGAGCCCTCCCAGACTTGCCTTTCCCATCAACCAGTTCCCATTACAGAGAGTTCTTTACAGAAATCCATGCTCTATCCACTAATTCAACTCTGCCATTTAAACCTTGTCTTGTCAACCAATTTATAATGATCCCTACTTTCTACTTCTTTGGGGCCAGTCTCTGTTGCCATTGTGCTCAGTGCATCTCATGAAGGTTTACATCTCAAAGACAAGGACATATGCCTGCATAGTCACACGTGCCCTTGAAAGTTCCTTCAGTCTCCCATGCGGTACAATATGGCCCCCTACTTTAGAAAGCCCCACAGAGTCACTTTCTGTTCTGGCCTCCGAACAGACCATTTCTTCTGCAAAGCATCAGATGATGCTGTTGGCTTGTACTAAGGATCGTGTTGTACAATAAATATGGATCTTGAAACCCTAGAATTTTTCAGGGTTTGGAGATACTTGGACTCTGAGAGATAGAAGGAGCTGTGACTGAGTGTGCAATCAGCAGATAACACCTTCCTTGTCATCTTCACACTGGGGTGTATAATTTAGGATACTTGTTTGTTTGTTTGTTTGTTTGTTTGTTTTTTAATTTAGGATACTTTTGGCCACAGGTAATAGAAAGTCTATTTCATGGAGGCTTAAACAAAGGATTGACTGGCTCAGAAGAAGAAGTCCTAAGGTGGTGTGGCACCACAGGTGGTTAATTCAATGGCTCCGTGGCTTCGTGGCCTCAGTTCAATCTCTGCAATTTTTTTTTTTTTTTTTACTTTCCTCTGTGGTCTCAAGATGCACACAGCAGTCCTATGTGTCATGAAAACATCCAGAGGCAGGAAAAAGGAGGAGTAAATAAGCCTTTCACAAAAGCACCCTCCCCACCTCCCCGAGCTGACCCCCAAAGTCTCACAGGTCAAAAACAAAGCGTAAATCTGTCCCCAAACTGAACGTGGGAAAAGGATTGACTTGGAGCTAATTAATCAAGATTTACCCCCTGGGTTGGGGAGGGTCTCAGCCTTCTCTGAGCAAACAGCCACCTGGAAGATGAACAAAAGCACTAAACAGGATCTTGGCCAGCAAGAAAGGAGGGGAGAGGTTGATGGCCATCACAGAAGCAACTAGTAGTCTGCCACCAGATTGTACAGATTGCAATGGCAAACAGCATTGCTTATACTTTTAAAATTTCTATGTTATGTTCTATTTCTGTCAATAGTTTAGCTAGAAATAGATACTCGAGTTCATATAAGTTAAATACTCAGGTCATGTCAGGACTCAGCCTTCCCTTCCTGTGGCAGCTCGTTGGAGATGATGCCTTAGCTCAAGGACAGAGTAACATTTCCAGCTCCTCCCTCCACTGTGAATGCACAGCTCTGATCATTAGCCTCACTTATTGGGGTGCTCATTAGGGCCTGAGCAAGGGGAGCCCTTAAGTGTGTCTGTCTGCTAATGTTTGCTCATCAGTGCTGCCTTAGAGAGCCCTTATCAATAAGCTTGTAAGCACTAGTGGGCAGGAATGGGCTTGACACCCAGTATCACCCAGGTGTCTGCTAAATGAGAAATGTGATTTGGGGGCATCCAGGTTGGAGGGACAGGGGCTTTGGGGGTGGGGGGAGTGATGGGGGCGGGGCAGAGAGTGCTCAAAGGATAAAAGAGGAACACTAAGGAAAGGGTGTGGAGAGCAATGGAAATAGTCGCACCTCCAAGTTGATTCACTCTAGACACTGAAGAAACAAGCAGACTGTGACCTGTCTTGGCCTCCAGAGCCAGGCCAGGCCTGGTGGCCCTGGACACTTGCCAGCAAACCCAGAAATAGTAACCACATGGAGGTGTGGTCACCAGATACAAAATGTGTAGGTGGTAAGACCCTGAGCACTTTGAAGATAGCGCTGTCCTTTCATGGGCCCGACCCCCAGGCCCACCTTGCTCCTCAGTCACCCCCGGGCACAGAGCAAGGTGCATTACATATTTCCTCAACTGAACCGGAGTTGGAAGGGGCCTGGAGGCTGCCTAAGCTGCTTTCTCATCAGGATAGAAGGCTGCTCTACATGGCCTTTTCCTGGTCATGTTCCTCACCACCTCCCAAGGTCAGGCTGGAATGGACTGTCTTAAGAAGAGCTGAGCCACAAACAGCCTGGGGAGGAAAACATTCCAGATGATGACCTATGTAGCCTGGCGTAAGGAGGAACAGAGGACAGTGCAGGGCCTTCATCAGCTGCGAGTGTACCTTTTATTTCCAGGTATTTTTATTTTTTTTTATTTTTTGAAGAACTGCGCTAAGTGACTTTTATTAGTATTTCAATATGTGCTATCGTAATTCTTGTGTCAATTCTTTTTTTTTTTTAAATTTCTTTATTGATGTTCCCAGGGGTTTTGGTAAAGCCTTCTCAGATGCATCTAACCTTCTTATCCATCCTGGCTATTCTCCTTCTCATCACACCTCTGCCTCAACCCCCATCAGCCCCTTGACCTAAACTGCAAGAAGTCTGGGGCCCAGCCCTTCGTGTTCCAGTGAGAGAACCGAGGACCTGAGATGGGAAAGAATGTGCCAAAGTGTCATAGAAAGTAGCTGGGAAGCTGGGACCCAAAAAGACTAGATTGCCAGGTTTCCAAGACAAGGTTCTTCCTGGGGCCCACATGATATCGAATCCATTTTACAGGATTAAGATAGACCCATTGTGAAATCATTTTGCTTGATCACAATGAAAAGAATGGGGTTAGGGCCTGGTTCCCACCACATGTTAGCTCTCTTCCTTGTCTGAGTCTCCTCACAGAAGGCCTCAGCACTGAGACTTGCCCAGATAGTTCCCTTCCTTTAATTGCCTTGGACTCTGGTTTCAAAAAAATCTCACTTGGTTCTTGGAGGAGTTCTCAGCGGGGTGGTCATTAAAACTCAGCGGAACTGCAGAACAATGATCTGCCTTTACACACTGGGCTCTGGGAAACCCCACCCAAGGATAAGCTGATGGGGCTGCTTCCTGGGGATGGGAAGCCCGGCCCTGGGGTTTGGAGGAGGAGAGCAGGATGTCACCCCACCCCGCCCGCCCCACGGCAGGTGGCGCATCCCTGTCCCCACGCCCAGGCCTTCTCTCCTTGGCACAGATGTGAGGCCAGGCCCCGGGCCTCTAGAAGCGGTGGTGGCAGGGCATTTCCCGCTCCCTGGGCTCCCCTCCCCGAGATGAGCTCATTGGGAAAGAGAAAGGTCCGCCCTTATTTTCCTCAAACTCACCCAGAGGTCCTTTCCCCTCCCCCACCTACACATCCCTGAGTAAGGGACGCCTCTTTGGGTACCTCTGAGGGCTAGATGTTCAGTTTGCTCAAGATGCACAAAGAAAAACTTCAATATCTTGCCTCGCGTGCCCCCCATGCCTTCTCAACCCCATTGCTCTCCCCACCGACATGGCCACAGTAATACCGGTCCTGACAGCTAAACTGTACCGAGGACAAACTGCAGGTCAAGGCCTATGTCTTTATGTATACCATCTCATTCAGTCCTCATACAATACAGGTACATGAGGCAGGTACAATATTAGCCCCACTTTACAGAGGAGAAACCTGAGGCTTAACAAAATTAAAATGGAACCACTAAGTAATGGAACAATACTTAACCCAAGCACTCTGGCCTCAGAGGCTATTTGCTTAACCAGTAATCTCACTACCATTCAAAAGCTTAGCATTTCTCCTATTTTCAGAGATAGGATGCTCTTCACAGAAAGAACATTTTCTTCCCTGTGGTTCCAATTCAAGCTGCTTCAGAGCCCACAATGCACAGGTCATCAAAGGTTTTATGGTGAGGCCGAGAGAGAGAGAGAGAGAGAGAGAGAGAGAGAGAGAGAGAGAGAGAGAGATGGCTGGCACTGACCCAATCCAGTGCAGTTGAGCACACATTTACCAAGGGTTTACAGGGCCTCTCGGTGGCAACTAGGATGGGCAAGTCTCCTTTCATGTAGGAAGAACTCCAAGGCATGGCTCTTGGAAACCTGGAGTGATCTAGCTCTGCAGAGGCTGAGCTGAGCAGCAGGAAATTTGAAAGATGGAAGAGAATTAAAACTAGGAAGCACCTACGAAACACCAATCAGAAAGAATATATGCAGCCCTAGGTTCATAGCAGCACTATTTGCAAATAGCTAAGATCTGGAAACAGCCCAAGTGCCCATCAGCAGAGGAGTGGATAAAAAAGCTGTGTACATTTACACCATGGAATACTATGCAGCTGAAAAAAGAAGGATCTCTTACCCTTTGAGACAGCATGGAGGGACCTGGGGAGTATTGTACTAGGCAAAATAAGCCAATCAGAGAAAGACAAATATCACATGATCTCATTCATATGTGGAATCTAATGAGCAAAATAAACTGATGAACAAAATAGATCCAGCGACATAGACGCATGGAACAGACTGACGAATCTCAGAGGGAAGTGGGGGGAGGTTGGGCGAGAGAGTTATAGGGGACTAATGGGAAAACGGTGACATCTGTAATACTTTCAACAATAAAGATACACTTTTAAAATAAAAATAATCTAAAACTATGAAGCACCTAGTGCCTCTGAGCTCCACCTTGGGTTTAGACCCCCCACAAAAAACCCAGACAGACGTTGGGCGATGTGAGGAGTGGCCGTGCACAGGGAAGATGTGGAAACATGTTGCACACTGGGCTGGAAAACAGTTTGCTGCTTCCACCTCGCCCTCTCCCTGTAAGCCGGGCTGAGAAGGGATGACGATGATGATGAGAATGTTACTAATTGCAGCAATCATTTCATGAGCACTCAGTTGTGCTATGTTTAACATACACATTTTTACTAATAGTAAAAAATTGCAAATGAAGTAAGCACTACTTTTATCCTCATTGTCCAGATGGCAAAAATGAGGCTTAGAGAGGTAAACTGTTTGCCCAAGAACTCCCAATAAAGCAATAGCAGACCTGGGATCTGGAGAAGGCTCTCCAGCACCAGTGCTTACACTGCCGCGTGCTGTTGTTAATCACCTCTGCTAACCAAGATGCTCTGGATTAGAAGGGCGAGAAGGGACACCCCTCCTTGAGAAGATATGTGCATGCGTGGACCTGCTCGCCACGTGCACATATTCTATGTAAGCACATGCACACACATGCACACACAGACATCTATGCGCATGCCTGTGTGCACACATGCAGGCCCACCTGTGCACACGTGCATAACCCACGTGTGCATGCACACAGGTGTGTACCAGGACATGAAGCTGCAACAATTCCTCAGCTACCATTCACCGTCCACTCTGCAGACTGGGACCTCCCTTTAAGGAGAAAAGACCCTTTCCCTGTCACAGCATCTGAGAGCAGGTCGGGAAGCTGCGTGTTGCACTTCCAGCTCCACCCTCAGGCATGCATCTTACACACCCTTCCCTCTGTGCAGGGGAACAGCGTGAAAATGAGAGGACAGAGGGATCATGGTGCGGTGTTTAAAATGAGTGCGATGACACCCTTGAGGCCCAAACCAAGTTTCAAAATGGTTTGTTTGGGCTGGCCTGAACCATTCCTCAGAAATTAAAGCCTTTTTAGGCAACCACACTCCTGCTGCAAATGCAAGGGGCTGTTCACATACAGGTTCCCGACGCAGAGGTTAGAGAACCAACAGCTTCAAGCCTGGCCTGCTCTCAAACTAATCTGAAGATGATACCATTTAGTGGGGCTCCTCCCCAAGTCCAATAAAGGGTTCTGTTAGATTCTCTACACCATCCTGATTATCCAGCCTGATTTTCCTAGGCTGGAAAGATATTTGATATTTATTTCTGAATAATGTGTAAACAATGTGCTACAAAACTGAATAAAAACCCAAGCTGCCATCTTGGATCCAGTTCCCCAGCAGGGGGGATGCACTGTTTCATCAGCAATTAAAACAGCAGGCGGTGACAGGGGCGTATTTAAGGTCCTTAGGATCTTTGGGGGGGTCAACCCCCTCATTGGTATGCTGTGACCTTTCCTCTCTTGGCGTGAAAAGGGTACCATTGGACTGAGTGGAGAAAGCATGGCCCATGGAGACATGAAGAAGCTGGTCTCTTGCCCGCCAGACCCCTCCCTCCAGCCCTCTGAGGCAAAGTCCTCCAGCTCATATCTGCTTCCATAGCATCACCATCGTTATTTTTCAGAAACATAGCTGGTCACATCACTCCCCACCTCGACCTCGTTCCCTGCATTTCTGCTGTGTGCCAGGCACTGTCCTTGGGCTGGCGACACCCAGAAGGAGGGACCTGGTCCCAGCCCTCAGAGAGCTGGCCACCAGGGAGGTGGTTTTCGCTCTGGGCCATCTGATTTCTAGCACTGCTCCATTCCTCTCTGTATGGGGCCTTCCCCCGCTAGGTGGTCAGGATGTTACATTTCCTCCCTGAGTTCTGGGCGTCCTGCCAGCACAGCTTCCTTCCCTCCCCTTTGTGTGTGTGTGTGTGTATGGGGGCGGGGGTAGGATGCTGTGGTGGTGTCAGGTGATCTGTGGGAGCTCCCTCAGCCATTCAGAAAACCCAACTGAATCAAGTAGAAGTGTATAGAAAAAATATTTTAAGAAGAATTCTCTGGAAAGTTCAGGAAGGTTCTTAGGGCAATCATTAGAAGTTATCAATGGTGACCCATCTAGCTCAGACATGCTTTTTAGTCTGCAAGACATTATTGGTGTTTTAAATGACTTAGGTGCCAATTTTTAAGATTCACAAGAATTTATATGGGCATCCAAGCATCTACTTTCTCTTGAAAACAAATAAGAAGATTTTGCAAAACTGGGCCCAGTATCCAACAGCTCTACACGACAGCTACTGCTTAGCGCTGAGATTGCTGCTCAGACAGCCCTCATTATCCATCAGACCCTATTGTTTTACTTGTGGATTGATGTCCCTCACTAATGTTAACTGTCCAGCCCCTGATGGTATCTGAGTCTACAATCCCAGTCTGCTTTAATTCCCTCAATGTCCCTCATGAGGAGGCTCGGAAAAGTTGGAAACTAATCCCACTTCAAATTCTTTTTTGAAGAAGACTTTTTGGAGTAAATTGAATGAAAGCCATCAATTAAAAAAAAAAATTGACTTGGCCAAAGCTGGTGAGTAACTCATGGAAACTGGCAGAAGGACCACGTGACCACTTACTTCACCTGCCTTCATTTTCTTACGTGTCAAATGAGGATAATAATAGACAACTCAGGGTTTGGATGTGGTCTGAGTGAAATAATACATATAGGTCCTCCGCTCAGTGCCAGGATAGCAGCGAGTACTCAAGAAAAGATATTAATATCATTGTGCTGAGGCTGTGATGCCGAAGTGGCTTCACTTTTAAATAAATGACTTCTAGGAATACGCAGCCACACAAACTGTGGCTGAGAAGAGTGTTGCCAGGAGAGATCGCAGAGATCCAGAGCTAAAGAGAAACTGCTAACATCTTTATGTGGCTGGGATCATAATTAGCATCTCTACTGGCTTATATGCTTTTACAAATAGTGGTAATCCCTCGGTCCCTTCCTTACCCCTCAAATTATAGTTCTTTTTTTTTTTTTTAAAGAGCACATGCACTTTTATTTTTATTGATTTTTTTTTTAGAGAGAGGAAGGGAGAGAGAAAAACATTGATCAGCTGCATCGCATACATTTCCTGACTGGGGATTGAACATGAAACCTGGGTATGTGCCATGACTGGGAATCGAACCTGCTACCTCTCGGTGCATGGGATGACACTCAGTGTAGCAACTGAGCCACACCAGCCAGGGCTATCATAGTTCTTAATTAGTTTTAAGTAGAAACTACGTTAGGCACATGGGAGTTTCTGACTCTCAATTTGGAGCAGATTTAGGGGCTTGCGGGTGGAGAGACAGTCAGCCAATGTTAAAGCCCTAACCCCCAGTCCCTGAGAATGTGACTGTAGTAGGAGATAGGGTCTTTAAAGAGGTGGTTAAGTTAAAGTGAGGACATTAGAGTTGGCCCTAATCCAATTACTGATGTCCTTATAAGGCGAGGGTATTTGGACACACGGAGACACACCAGGGGTGTATGTACACAGAGAAAAGACCAGGTGATGACACATGGAGAAGGTGTTCATCTGCAAGCCAAGGAGATGTCTCAGTAGAAACCAAACCTGTCAACACCTTGTTCTTAGACTTGCTCTAGCCTCCAGAACTGTGAGAAAATAATTTTCTATTGTTTAAGCAGCTCTAACAAATGAATCCACCTGGTACCAACGGGTCAGGCATAAAACAGGAGAACCTCTGACTCACAGCTATGGGTGTGGGGCACTGGGCAATTCCCAGAAGCAGGTCCATGGCAGGGTTTGGGATCAGAGCCTCCCCCAGAGTCAGAGAGGAAGGAGGAGAAGTGATGTAGGACAGGAACCAGACGGTGGTCAGGATGGGTTCCAGAGACAGAGCCAAAGTCCTTGAGGGATGTTAAATGCTCTTAGCAGGCTATTTATATGTGGGAGGTTGTTTTGTTTAAAGGGTTTGAGTCTGAGCTGCTTTGGGGCTGAATGTGCTGAAAGCAGAGGATAAAAGACATCAATTAATTTTAATATTATTTCATGATTCAGTGTTTGTGTGTGTGTGTTTTTTTCAATTCAAGGAGTGCTTGTATGATTGAAAACAAACAAGCCTGATGTTTCTCAAGTTTAAAAGCCCATTGGGCGTTTGGCTTGATCCACTACAGAAGTTTGGAAGCTAAAACACAGACACTGTTTGACCAGACTTTTGGGATGCATCCATAACTTCACATCAGAGTATTTATATCCCAAACTCGCCTTTCACTATCATGTGCAAATTCATCTACTTCTTTCCTGGACACAGATGCAAAGTTTTAAAGCACCCACACTTAAAATGACACATGATCCCTCTGCTGATTTGATATATGATGGGAACAAAAATTATTACTGTGAGTTCCTCCCTGTCTCCCTCCCCACAGCTGCCAAAGGAATCTAGTCTTGGCCGATTCCATGTTTCTCCCTTCATCGCCCTGAGAGGAGAGATCGGTATTTGCCAATCAGCATTAGCTAGGAATTTATAATTTATATTTTGCGAAATGAGTAGGAAGAGACAAGCTGAAAAGGCAGGAGGAAAGGGGAAGGGAAAACCAAAAGAAAGATGCTAAGCTGCTTAGATTTAGATAGGTAGAAAGGTGAATGGATTTATTTATCTAATGGATAATTACCTATCCATCGACCTATCTACCTATCTATAGCTACCTATCAGGTCTACCTATCCATCCATCCACCTACCTATCCATCTATATCTGTGTATCATGTCTGTCTATCTATCTATCTATCTATCTATCTATCTATCTATCATCTATCTTCATCATCATCATCATCATCATCATCTATCCATGCACTGAAAGACAGCAGTGGTTTGAGGGAAGGAATTAAGGAATCATAGTGGACAATTATTACTTTGTCCTCCCCAACACTGATTCCTATATATTATGTTAATAACACCCCAGTTTCCCTTTGGGGCGCTAGCCTCCATTCCTAGTCTGTGTGATTCAGATAGGGCTATCTACATTCTTCCCTCCCCTCCTCAGAAGGTGAGCAGAGTCCCAATGACAAATTTGGGATAAGCACGTGACAAATACAAGATGACAACGTTGGCCCAATGAGAGTTGGCCGCGAGACTTCCTGTAGAGTGCTGGCAAAGGGGAACTTTCCCAGTGAGTTTGATAAACTGCTAAGATTTAAGCTTGAAGAACCTGGTGGCCACCAAATGAAAAAAAAAAGAAGAAAAGAAGCTTTTCCAAGAACGAAGCCAGCAGAGCAAAAGGCAGAGTTGAGAAAGGGAGTCCAAGACAAAGATTGACTGCTTGTCTTTGCAGTTTTGAGAAAAAGTAGAATCTTCTTTTAAAAAACTATTTTGAATTAGGATTCGTGTGCGACCCAGAGAGTACTGCCTAAAACAGGGAGACTCCAGGAGGAGCGGCTGCAGGGGACAGGAAGGGGTCTTCACTGATGTTCCGTAAGAATTGGAAGTAAAGACGGAACTCCTGTTCAGGAGCTTTGGAAGCTGGACTCTTTCTGTGCCTGCGACATTTCACAGACTGGACCAAGCGTGGCCCCGGGATTTAGTAGAGCTTTTACAAGAGGACTCGTGGGATTAGGAAATGTCGTGGTTGAAAGAGACACCAGAAGTCCTAGTCCTCCATTTAATACTTCTATTTCTTCATACACATCCACAAAGCAACTCACTGTGATTCTGTGTGCAGGGATAAGGAAGTTATTACCACCGGGGAAGCTTGTTATAAGCTGAAGTGCGTCCCCAAAAAAGACATGTTGAAGCCCTAACCCCTGGGCACCTTATATTTAAAATATAAAGTCTTTGCAGATCTAACCACGTTAGGATGAGGTCATTAGATGGACCCAATCCAATATGACGAATGTCCTTACAAGTAGCAAGACAGACGTACAGAAAAGGCCACATGAAGACAGAGGCAGAAATTCGAATTATGCTGCCACACACCAAGGGGTTGCCAGAAACTGGGAGAGGCTAGAAAGGATCAACCGGAGAGTCTTCAGAGGGAGCAAGGCCCTGGCAACACCTTGATTTTGGACGTCTAGCTTCTCATACTGTGAGAGAATACATTTCAACCCAGAAAAAACAAAGAAAAAACAGGGGTGTTTTAAGCCACTCAGTTTGTGATACTTTGTTATGGAAACTAATACATAGCCCATTCCATTTTTACCAAGTTTCATGTCAAAATGTACTTCTTGATATTGAGCTAAAATGGAACTCTGTGCAACTAGCAACCCTACCTCAGCTTTCTGGAATAAGCCTTCAAGTGTCCCAAGCTGTGACTATGTCCCCAGATGCCTGTTTATGTTCCTGGGCCATTCACATCCTGGTGCTTCTCTAAGCCTGGTGACGGATGGCCATGGAAACTTGCACTTGCTTTAGTGGCCACCGGAGCTGCAGTCCTCAAGGCGTCCTCGGTACCTTCTGTGAGATGTGAGCTAAGGAGGCTTTAGGATGGACTGCAACCCAGCATTAAGGGCGGCAGTGGCTACCTCTGAAAATCCTCCAAAGTGCCACCTTTGCATTCATAGTCTTAAAGAAACATGGTGACCATTAAAACTATGATGAAAAACTATAAAACTATTAGAGGAAGAAGCAAAACTGTTAGACACAGAGAGAATGTTGCTCAAGGCAGCATTTACAAGATATCCTGGCTCCTTTCCCAACCAGGGATGCAGGGACGTTTCTCTGGGAGCCAGTCCACCCCTTGCTCACTGCTTCCAGGCCCCCCCCCTCACCCCACAGGCAGATCAGAGGGAAGGCGGAATTGTCCTAGGTGAGCCCATATCCCTAACTTAAACGAAGTCCCCACTAACCAAAGATAAAGCCCTCCATTAGTGGAAAACAAATTACTCCTCACTGAGGGAACATTTGGAAAAGGGAAAGAAAGCCTGTCCACATTGTCCTCTTACTTTTCTCTCCAAGAGTAAAAGTGTTAGCCCAGAATTACAGGATGCTGGGCACACGCTGATCTCACGATGAACAAAAAGGCAAGGTGTTCTGAGGAATGTGCCAATTTCTAGCAATGGCATTGACTCCGCTCACACGCCCACGCCCACAGGACCTGAGCTTTGGTCTGACGCCTACTGCGGTAAAGGAAAGGTGCCTTTGTCCTGTGTAGCCAGCGGCCTTCACTTTCGCTTTGATGGAAGCCTACATGTTTGAGCCAGTTAGAAGGCGGCTCTTCAGCTTGGACTAAGACTCTAAAGGGCAGGCTCTGGACTCTCCCCCACGGTTATTCTTTACATGGGGGTCACTTATACAAGGGTGGTGACAGCACCACATGGGAATGTGTGTGCACACTGTGCCACCCACACACGTCAACACACTGGAGGGCAGCTCACCGCGTCCTCAGGACTCCTTTTAGCCAAACCACCAGGAAACAATCGGGTAAGTAGTGGTGAACGTAAGGAGCTTGTTTTTCCCCCAAGGTCTTTCCTTCCTAAAGTAAGAATAATGAAAAAAAAAACAAAACCCATATTTTCCCCTGCAATGGATGCTTATAGAAACAATTATTATTTTTTTTTAACATTTTCATTTAAATTAATTTTTTTCAATTACAGTTTACTTTCAGTATTATTTTGTATTGGTTTCAGGTGTATTGCATAGTGGTTAGATAATCATATACTTTACAAAGGGGTCCCTCTTGTAGTTCCAGTACCCACATGGCACCGTACATAGTTATCGCAATATTATTGACTTATTAATTATATTCCCTATTCTGTACTTTACATCCCTGTGACTATTTTGTAACTGCCAATCTGGGATTCTTAATCCCTTCACCTTTTTCACCTGGTCCCTTGACCCCTCTCCCCTCTGGCAACCACCAGTCCACTCTCTGTGTCTATGAGTCTGTTTAGAGAAACAATTCTTCACTAAAGCATCGGTCCTGCATTTAGATTAGGATGGGAGTCTTTGGAGACAGAGTGAGGTCCGATCTATGTTCCCACATGGCCAACTTACAATTTAGATGGGACAAGAAAGGGTAATCTAGAATGCATAGAAGAGAAGTGTAGCAGAAACCATCCTTCAGTAAAATAGAACCCATCGGTCCAGGTAAGCTGCTCTCCTCCACATGGCCCTGTGCTTCACTAACCCAGTCATGGAAATCCTATGCCCCTTGCAGGTGACTCGTGTAGGGAAGGCACTGGCCAGTGAAACACTGAGGGAACAATGAAACCTGACTGGGACCCCTGGGAAATCTTTCCTTGTTCTTTAAAACGATAAAGAAATCTCCCTCTCTCTCCTTCTACTGAACATCGCCGAATCTATGAGGATTGCTGATGCCTAGACTGTGGCAGCCGCTTTGTGACCATGAGGGCAGCTGGTGGATGACCCAGATGGGGCCCTCCCGATGGCAGAACAGAGAGAGGGGAGCAAGGTGGGCCCTTGAGGATGTCCCCGTGTTGTGAAATTACACAGCTCCGGAGCAGCCCCACCGTGGGGGTTCTTATTATGGGTGATTATACTGCATCCTTATTATTTAAGCCAACTGACATATAATTTTCTGTCACTTGTAGAAAAGAACTCCAGGAAACGATACAATTTTTGTATTCTTTGATATAATAATTTGCCTTGAAGAAGAGATGTCAAAATAGTCTGACGCCTACTGCGGTAAAGGAAAGGTGCCAAGAGATTAAAAAGTTTTATCCTGAGCTGAAAAATGCAGACCCGTGTACATGGAAATCACATTGTGAGGAAGAAAAGCAGAATATGAAAGGTCACTCCATCATCCTGACCTTGTAAACATTCATACAGCTTCTCCCAAAAATTCTATGAAAATTCAACTTCATGGTGATAGCTTGTCAGATGTTCATTAGATGGTTCCTATAAATTATCACTCAAGTTGAAACAGTCACTTTAAAATGTATGAGAAAGGAAACAGCATCAGACCCCAAATATAAGCTTTTGAACAAAATAAGTGGCAGAGAAATGACTATGGAGAATATGTGACATGTGCTTTAGGAAATGCTTCTATAACGAGTCAGGGAACTGGAACTTTCTCCCTTGATGTAATTACCCATTACAATAACCCCAACGTGTGAAAGGTCTTTTCAAAAAATGTCAAACACACAGACTTCAAAGGAGAAAAAGGACAGGCTTGGAAAGAAGTGAGGAAAGAGGACTGAGGGAAAACAGTGCAGGAGACCATCAACATCTCTTACACAATGAATTTCTGAAAATAACCCATAAGCGCATCCTGGGGCTTGCTTTAATTGGCACACACACAAGGGAAATAGAAAATCTAAGTCAGAGAGGCTGTGGCATCTGCCTGAACAGCAGAGAAAAGGTTGAGCAGGGAAAACGCGGACATAAAGGAAACCGATCATATTTACATCTGACGGAAGGCTATCGGAATATTTTTGGAGTAGATGATGATAGCCCTTTATTTTTGGAATAGCTTTTTCAAGTCACCAATGAAGGTGAATTCTGTTATTCAGGGTATTGACAGCTAAACTCAGATCAGAAAATCAAGGCCAAGAGAATTACTGCAATATTGGAAAGTTTGCTATGAATTGTAGCAAAATGATAAACACACACACACACACACACACACACACACACACACACACACACACACACACACATTTAATTACCTTTCATTAAATGCCCTCTTCACCAGTTCAGTGAGGTGAAAGAGATGTCAGGTTAACGGAAAGGTGTGCAGTGGAATACAAGCAAACTCAGAGTTGTAAAAGACAATTTGGCATATTCTATATGGAGGGGTAAAGAGCCTAAACACATGGGATGGTGGGGACTTGCTTGGGGTAGGAATAGCTGGGGGGGGGGGGTTAATTGTGGAAAAAGGAGACATATGTAAAACTTTAGACAATTAAATAAAATTTTTAAAAAAAGAGCCTAAACACATTTTACCTTGTTATGGATAGTAAATGGGTAGTGCAGGAATATTCTACAGATGTGCCCTCCTTACTAAAAAGTTAATGTATTAAATATTTGAAGTTGTAAAGCATCCATTCTTTAATTCTAAAATGAACTACCTTGTATTGTCTTTAAAAAGTCATCTTCCTATGGAAATAGATATGTGATTTGCAATAATTACACATCGAAGGAGATTTTCAGAAAAGAAGGCTGAACATATGCACACTAGGTGAATTTTTAGTATCCCATCAGGATTATTTCTTAAGTGATGTTTCACCTCTTGATATTGAAAAAGACATTAATTATGGTGACTTACATAATAAATTCATACCTCGATGCTTGTTTTCTGTGTAAATGATTTATTTAATACCACCGGTCATCCTGACTCACAGAGTTTTAAACTGAAATATTTTGTGGATAACACTCAGATCCAGAGAGCCTGGCCTCAGACCAGACTTTGAGTCTCCAGGCAACAAGGGGTGTCTCCAGGCAACAAGGGGTGTCTCCCAGTCACAGGCTCTGATTATAGCAACACAGGGTTCGGATTGCTCTCTAAATGCATTGCCGTGCACAGCTGAGCCCATAGGAAGCTCAGAGCCCACAGCATGCTGCCAGTTAAAGGAGCAGAGTTGGAAGTTGGAATAAAGTACATCTACCCAACAGAGCACTGTGCAGCTGTGTGTGTGGGCGTGTGTGTGTGTGTGTGTGTGAATAAGTTCATAGGTACTGACATGGAAAGCTCTCCAGAATATGTCATTAGTAAAAGTAAAACCAAAACACAATAAAGAAGGTGCAAAATACTGTATGTAGCATCATACCTTCTGTGTAAAAAGGGTGGGACATAAGAATATATTTTTGAATTTGATTATATTTACATAATCAATGTACTCCTACACATTGATTTAAAAAATCAACTAAAAGTGGTTATCTTTTGAGGGGTAACAGAGGAATAGGGAACATGCATTCAAAATAAACTATCTCACATGGGATCTAAAAAAGCAAAATAAACTAAGAAATTAAACAGAAACAAACTCATAGATATGGAGAACATTTTAATGGTTGCCAGATGGAAAGGGGGTTGGGGGAAAAGGTAAAAAGGGGGAAGTGGTTGAGAAGTACAAATTGCCAGTTATAAAAACAGTCATGGGGATATGAATGAAGTCCAGCATAGGGAGCATAGTCAATAATTTTTTAATAATTATATATGGTGTCAGATGGAGACTAGACTTTTTGGGGTGATCACTTTGTAAGTCATATAAATGTCTAATCACTATGCTGTACATCTGAAATTAACATACTATCGTATGTCAATTGAAAATAATTGAATGTTATTTTTTTAAATAAAAAAACACACAAGAAGATGTCTCAATGTGTACCTTTTAAATAACATTTTCATTTTGAATCATGTGAACATACCTCGTAGGGAAAAACAATTCATGAAATAAGAAATAAACTCAGCAATGCTCTTCTCTTATTGCAGCCTGTGATGATAAATCATTAAAATATCCTAAGCCTGATTTTCCTAGTTAGTAAGCTATTTTACTTTTTTAAAAATACATATTTTATTAATTTTTTACAGAGAGGAAGGGAGAGGGATAGAGTTAGAAACATTGATCAGCTGCCTCCTGCACGCTCCCTACTGGGGATGTGCCCGTAACCAAGGTACATGCTCTTGACCAGAATCGAACCTGGGACCTTTCAGTCCGAAGGCCGATGCTCTATCCACTGAGCCAAACTGGTTAGGGCTAGTAAGCTATTTTAAATGCTGTTGTATACAAAGGTCATACATTGAGGGCCACTGAATTTAGGCTCAGGAATCTGTTCCCAGAATCAAAACAACCATTCCCCACTCACTGGCCTCAGCCATTTCAGCAGCCACTCATTCACACACTGATTCTAAGGTGCTCTTAGGGATGAATGGACTCTTCACAGTCAATCCAATAAGCCAAAGGACCTCACTGATGCACAGCTGTGAGGCTTAAGGAACTAGCCTCATGCCCCGGAAGCACTCTGCTAGATTCTACACCATTTGGATCTTTTATGTTTTATTTATATTTTACTATGTTAGTTTCTTTACTACAAGTCACCCTAAATAATCTGTGGACTACCAGGGCAAGAAAATAAGACTAGCTAGATGGAGCAGAGAGGAGGAGAGAGAAGAAGGGAGGGAGGAGGGTGAGGGGAGAACATGAATGGACATAATGGAGAGATTGGTGAGAGAAGAGAGAGATGGCACAGAAAAAAAGAAAAGTGGATGGAGGGTGGGAGAGAGGTCAGAGGAAAACAGCTTCTATCTTGTATCATGTTAACAAAAACCAAGCCATTGACCAGGTGTTCCGAACCATGAACATATTTTGTCCAAAAAATTAATTTAGGTTTTCAGGCTAGCCTGGTTGAACTTTTTAATGCAGCTAGCTGGAGAGCACCCTTGTCAAAAGAACCCTTTGCCTCAACATTACTTGTCATTAAGGAAATGCAAACAAAACCACACTGAGATATTAACTATCAGAATGGCTATTAGAAAAAAGACAAGAAATAACAGGTGCTTGCAGGATGTGGAGAAAAGGGTACCCTCGTGCACTGTTGGTGGGACTGTGACCTGTTGCAGGCACTATGGAAGGCAGTATGGAGGTTCCTCAAGAAATTAAAAAGTAGAAGTACCATACAATGCAGCAATTCCACCTCAGGATATTTATCAAAACACAAATTCAAGAAGGTATATGCACCCCTATGTTCACTGCAGCATTATTTACAATAGCCAAGACATGTAAGAACCTAAGTGTCCATCAATGGATGAATGAATAAAAAAGCTGTGGTACATAAACACAATGGAATACGACTCAGACATAAAAAAGCATGAAATCTCACCCTTTGTGACAACTTAGGTGGACCTTGAGGGCATTATGCTAAGTGAAATAAGTCAGATAAAAAAAGACAAATACCATATGATTTCACTTATATGTGAAATCTAAAAAACAAACAAAGCAAAAAATATAAAACTCATAAATACAGAGAAAAGATTGGTCGTTGCCAGAGGGAAGCTGGGTGGGGGTGGGGGTGAAATGGGTGAAGAGGGTCAAGAGGTACTAACTTCCAGTTATAAAATAAATTAGATATGTTAAAAAAAAGTACTAGGGATGTAATGGATAGCATGATGACTATAGTCAATATTGCTGTGTGACTATAGGAAAGCTATTAAGAGAATAGATCCTACAAGTTCTCATCACAAGGAGAAAGTCATTTTTCTTTTCTTTCTATCATATCTATACGAAATGACAGAGGTCAACTAAACCAATGGTTCAGGAAAACATTTTATAATATATGTAAGTCAAACAATTACGCTATATACCTGAAACTTAAAATCGGTGTGTATCAATTATTTCTCAATAAAACTGAAAAAGAACCCTTTCTCACCCATTCCTGCTTGCTTAAAGGGATTAGGGGACATTTTTTAAGTGGATGCAGCACTGGCAGTGTCCACTTTCCATATCTCCCATCGTCCCCCCTCCCAGGACTTGGGGGTGGGGGTGGGGGTCTGCTTTTCATGGAGCTTGAGGATTCTAGGCGGGTCCACAGCTGTCTGGCTCTTTCTTGTTAAACAATCAAACCCAAAACACTCCCTCCCTGATCTCCTTCCTTACCTCAGCTAGAAGTCAGGGAGAAATCCACTAAGTTATATTTCTGTGTTAATGATTTATTGACCTGCTCAGGGGCCGTGCTCTGAGCAGAACTTCTCTAAGGAAGCTTCGTGGCCGGTGGGGGTCCCCCCCCCCGCCCCCGCCATCAGCTCATACCTATGTAGGATCTCCCAGTAAATGGTCAGACCACAACCCAAACTCGGGTTTTCTGGCTCCACTTCCCCATGTCCACAGATGCAATCTTTGCTTGTCTTTCAAAGTCACTTAGAATTTAAAGCAGTAAAAATGCCTGGAACCCAGTCAACCAACAAGTCCTTGCTGAATGTTGACGGCTGTGTGCAGGACAGAGTGGGAGGATGCAAACGATGTTATTAGTCACAACTGAACCTGCGCTAAGCTGCGGGGATGAACTTGCAGGGTCAAAAGAGCAGAGGAATGGAGGAAGGAAAGCGGCTTTGGATGGCAGGAGCCAGTCCGGGGTGGTGGACCAGAGGCAGAGGCCTTAGGTGAGCTGCTTGGTGCTCACCTGATCCTCCAAATTGCCTTGTGAAAGAAGAACCCTCCTCACAAAAGAATGTGAGCTGTCTACTAAGTATCTGAGGTCCTCTTATGCCAAGGGCTGACAAGATGGATAACGAGCTGGTACAGGAAGCAAGTCCTTAAGTGGCCATGTAAGGAGGGGGGACAGTCACTAGCTAAGATGTAAATGCTTCTTCTCTGAGAGCTTTACAAACAACCTTTTTTTTTTTTCTTAAAGATTTTAAAATTGATTTTTAGAGAGAAAGGAAGAGAAAGGGAGAAAGAGAGAAACATCGATGTGAGAATGAAACATCCATTGGCTGCCTCCCGCACGGTCCCTACCAGGGATCAAGCCAGCAACCAGGGCATGCGCCCCGACCAGGAATTGAACCAGCAACCTCTCGGTGCACAGGATGATGCCCAACCAATGGAGGCACACCAGCAAGGGCTACAAACAGCTTTGAGAGTGACTGGCTGACTGGGAACAAGGTTGGATGGCACCTTAAGGCATCCCACTCCACTGAAATCATTGAGTGCAGACGTGCAGGATGGAGAGTTGAGAGTCCACGGCAGCCATGTCTCCAGCAGAGTGGAGAGAACCTGCCTGAAAGGACGATGCTGACCCCCAGAAAGAGGCAGAGGCAGGGGAAGGAGAGCGGAGGCCAGTAGCTTTCGGAGCCTGGGTGAGTCATGCCTGCGGCCAGCTGCACCCCCACCCATCCTGTGACCAGGCTCTGTGAGTAAGTGCCCAATTTTCTCCGTCCACTTCCAGTTGGGTTTTGCCACTTGCAACCCAAGACTCCTGACTAATACATGGAATGAGTTATATTTGCTAGAATTAGACCCCTGGGGAGCCCGGAGAGCTCCCAGAAAACACGTGATCACCATGCTCCTCCTTCCTCACGTGGACAGTTGCAATCTGTGTCAACCCAGGAAGCACCTCAGGCTTAGAGCAGAGGTGGTGGGACGTGGGGCTGCCTGATTTTGCACAAGCACCAGCACGTGGGGAAGTCATCAGAGTCCCCATGCACAGAAAGCAAGAGTTCAATGCAAGTATCAGAGAAAGGCAACCGGAATTTTAAAAAAAGCTGAGGGCTCAGCAGTGGGTTGCTTCTGATCTATGTGTTAGGAAGAAAGTAGCATCTTCTTTCCATCACCTCCTGCATTGTGTTTCCCATCCAGCTTAGGAGAGCCGTGCTGACTATTGCTGCCACGCGTCCATGTAGTGCGGCGCTTCTCAATGTCCGGCTCCTGGACCAGCAGCAGCGGCATCCCTTGAGAACTTGTTAGAAATGCAACATTTCGGCTCTGCCCCAGATCTGTGGGACCAGAATCTCTGGGGGTGGGGCCCAGAAATCTGTTTGAACAAGCCCTCCGGAAGGTTCTGGTCGATGACGAAGTTTGAGAACCCCTGGCACCGTGTTTTGGTTACCTGTGCAGCTCTGGCACCAGGTTCTCGGGTTTTGCACGGACCACAGTATGAACAGTGCGTGCGGACTCTGATGGCTTCCCCAGTGGAGCTGTGCACTGTGGCATGCCCTGGGTTTGCACTCCGGCTTAGCCACTTACTACTGCGCAGCCTCGAGCAAGTTCCTTAACCTCTTGGAGCCTCAGACTCCGCATCTGCTAAACGGAAATAAGGGCTGTAGCCATTCATAGTTGATTTGAGGGTTTAATGAGATAATACACATAAACTATTCCATTCAGTACCCAGCACACAGGGTTAGCACTTAATAAATGTTGGTTATTCGTATTATTTGCTGCTGCTCTGATTCCAGGGCAGGGCCTGGGCCCAGGGAAGCCAGACAGGGCCTCTCCTGAGAGACCTGCTCTTCTAAAACACTTGCTACCCAGGCTGTATATATTTTTTTCCTTCTTATCAGACTTCTACTTATCCTTCAACACCCTACTCAAGGTCAGCTCTGTGATGGCTTTCTAGAGCTGAGCTGTCCTTCCTTCTGCTGGGCATCTTCCATCAAAGCCCAAAGACTTCCTTGCTAGCTGTTTGATCTTAGGAAAGCATCTTCACCTTGCTTTGCCTCAGTGTCCTCATCTGTGAAATGGGAGCAATAACTGTATGGCCATAGTCAGCAGGTTTTAAAAATCCTGCATTGAAATATTGTTTGTCTTGATTACTGAGGCACGGGTTGGGACATGATTGCTTAATCTGCTCTCTCCTCCCCTGATCCACCCTGAACCAGTCCCTGCAGGTCCCCCAGCAACACGCATCTCTTCCTTGCTTCCCCAGGTGTCTCAGAGTCCGCAAGGAGACTCGGGCACAGGGCGCACTTTCTTCAGGCTCCTGCCCTGGCCTGGGACAGCTCAGGAGGGGCTCCCTTCTAAACGCCAGGGGAGAATTTTTAAAGGGAGATGCATAAACCCAAAGCAGAGGGTGTCCACTTGCTGTTTTCAGATAAGAACCAAAGGTGAGAAGAGAATTTTTATATATTCATATATATATACCTGTACAGACATATGTACATAGACATTTGACTTTGTGATGGTTTCTGACATTTTCAGGGAAGCCTGTGCCCATAACCATGCTGAAAAGAGAGTCACCTCTTCAAAGAACATTTCCTTGGAGATGTGATGTGTGGCCAGAAGGTTCCGCCACGGGACGTGTGGGCTCACATTTCAGATGCCTTCCTCATCCCAAGTGGGAGAGCCTGCAGCTATGCTGGCTTCTGGCTGGGGTTTCGCCTCATTAAGCTGCCTGCCTGGCAGCACACACACCGTCGCTGTCTGAGGGGTAACTGCTTCCTATGTGATTGGCTGAACTTGCAGAGAAAGCGTAAGGCTGGGCCCAGGCTTTGGGACAGAGGCAGCTGTGATAAGAAAGGCTGGTTCTTACTATTTTAGTCCGTCCTGCAAACCACGGCTGGGGGTTTCTCCCCTCCTCCTTTTCATCACCAGGCCTTTAAAATGGAAACCGATTGGGGAAGTGAGAGTGGTGTCTTTGTTAGCAACGTTTGCCACTGTGCTGATTCAAAATCAGCCAAATCTTGATTCCCTCTCTCTCAGGCAGATGGAGTCTCCAGGTCTCTGTTGCATGCATGGCCCTGAGTGTGTACAAGGTGGGACAAAGTCCCAGGAGAGGCCCAATAAGGGTTGGGGATCTGACACCATCTCAGGATCCTGCTGCACAGCCACAGCCTCAGCAAGGCTGCTTAACAGCAGGCTGGGCACCTGCCCATCCGCACTGAGCTCCTCTGAGTCCTTTTCAAGCTGTGAACAGGGACCTGTCCTTAGCACTCACCCTGCAGGCAGAGCCCTGACAAGAGCCATGTGCCACGGTCCTTCAGCTCTCAGCTTCCGGCTGTCACCAGAGGTGTGCCCCTGCCATGGGCTCTCACTGACTGTGCCCCAACTGCCCTCGTGGGAGCACCCCACTCACCCTCACATGCCTCCTGTCTGCTTCTCTCCTCCACTGGATCTTGACGCCATGGGGTAGGAACAGTGTCTTGCAAATCACCATGCTTCCAGTGCTAGCACAGTGCCAGGCACATAGTAGGTGCTTAATAAATGTCTATTGAATGACAACATCTTAATGAAAATGAGTCTCCATATGCCTGGAAACACAGGCTGGAACCAGATTTGGGGTCTAAATCCCATTCCAAGATCTTGTTTACAATTTTAAAAAATGTATTTTGATTTCAATCCAGGAAGGGTTCACACTTGAGGGGCGATTCAAGTGTGGGGCCGGAAAGCATGTTATAGGCACTAAGTGGGGTATCAGCACAGAGGACAAAGAGCTGAGAATGGGATACACACGGCTGTCGGAAGCTCAGCATGCGTTAGGAGATTGATTCATTTCCTGGACAGGTATTTGTTGAGCACCTACTATGTGCCTGCCATGGTTCTAGGCATTTGGGAAACATCAAAGAGTAAAAATCCCTGTCCCCCTCGAGCTTCATTTTAAAGAAACTTTACTGATTGCCAGGCGTGACTCTATGTGAATATCCACCTATTAATTCATCCAGTCTTTCCAACAAGCCTGTGAGATAGAACCATTATCCAAATTGTACAGATGGGGAAACGGAGGCTCAGGGCCTGCTCCCTCATCCTCAGACAAGGCAGTGAGTGGCAGGGCTGGGATGCGCCGCCAGGTAATGGGCTCTAGAGGCGAGCCCCAGACCCCCGCACTGTTGTCCCTCTGCACATGAGCAGTTGTAAAGGAGGCTGAGTTTCAGTCTCCCAGTTCACTGGGGAAAGGCTATCTCTACTTCCGGCTTCTTCTTAAACATCCTGAACCTTCCACACTCCACATAGCTCCACACGCCTGGGTGAGGAGACTCTGTCCTTTCTCCCGAGTCCTTTCTCTCACTGCTCTAAGGCAGTGCTCCTCAAGTTGGGTGGCCCACCAACCTGTGCCCCGACACACATACACACCTGCAATAGGTAACCTGTCGGTGACGAGGTATCTACAAATGGAGAAACGATGTTTAGAAACATTTATAGCAATTTGTTGAACCTAGAAAAAAAAATTGGTATCTGTATTCTCTCTTTTTTGTACATTTCATTTTTCTAATCATCCACTTACATCATCCTTGACAAAAGTATTGTTCTGGAATGAATTGGGAATGGGAAAAGAAGAAAATAACATCGGATCCTTCACCACGGTATTGTTCTCGGGGAGTCCAAGCTCCCGGCCCGGGCGGATTGTATCCCTGAGAACAGAGAGACCCCGATGGCGAGGGCCAGGAAACACCTGTGTGGGCGCTTCCTACAGGTCCCCCTCCTTTCCATTTCTAGCGGGGGGGGGGGGGGGGGCGGGTTTTGTGCGCTCTGGCTTGGGGAGAAGAGGGATTGTGACAGAAGCTGCCTTTGGTGGTGGGCCTTCAGGTCTTTTGCAAAAGCCAAAGTTCATTCAAGAACTTGAGCCAGGCCTCCCGGGCTGGGTTACACTTTCCTCCAGGAGCTCCAGCGGGGAGCGGCCAGCTAGGCTGCTCCTCGGTGGGAGGAGAGGGAGGGGCAGGGCCAGAGAGGACAGGGGAGGGCGGGAGAGCAGGGGAGTGCAGGTCCAAGTTGTGGGGTATGTAGGGAAGCTGATCTGAGTCCAAGGGCTCCCAGCTCCTGCGAAGGTTCTTGTCCCCAAGCTTGGCTTGGAAGCCACGCAGACTTCAGCCCTGAAGGGGCTGTGAGGGCCTGAGCACAGGCATCCCAGGACAGACCAGTGAGGACCAGGGGTGGTGGGTCTCCCCCAGGGGGCCACAGTACCCTTGCACAAGCCTTTGCCATTACTCCCCCTGCTGCCTAAAATAATCTCAGCAAGACACTTTTTCATTCTTCAGGAGTCAGCTGAAATGTCTCATCTTCACAGAGCCCATCCGGGAGGTGTGTGCATGTGTGATACGTGCATATGTGCACATGTGTGAATGTGCACACATGTGTGTTCATGTGTGTGGTATATGCGTAGGTGTGCGCGTGTGCATGGGGGGCACAGGGAAGAACTGTCAGATCAGACGGCCTTGCACTTTCAGATCTCAAAGAGGTCCCGTAGCCTGCCACTGCTCAGTTGCTTTCCTGTCACTGTTTCCTCTTCGCCCCTCATTCCCCAAGTGTCCCTCTGTCTGCCTCAAGCTCCACAGGTCTGTAGCCAGCACGGGAACTGGGTCTAGGGTCCCTCCCTGAAGTCTGGGGATGCTGTTCTGTGCCTGGAGGACATGCTGACTCTTCACGGGAAGACGGGAGGTCTGCCCCAGCCAGCCTTCCCGGCTGGGAGTCTGGAAGGGAAACGCAGCTGCCCAGGGGGCCCTGACAATCCCATCTGCACTCTGGGGCACCCCTCCCCTGTTCCTTCCCACCAACTTCACGTGAGGTCCCCAGGATCAGGACTGGGAGCTGGACATAAGCGGTAGTACCCGAAGGCAGGATGGACCTGGAGGCTCCTTCGGAAACGCACGGTGCCCAGCCCACGGGGGCGTGGCCAAACCTGCCAGCTTGCCTGAATGTCCGACTTCTGTCTTGGCAGAGTTCTACTTCCTGTTGCCGATCTGGCTAGAAATCCCCAGAGAAACCCTTCCCCTTAGCGATCTGGTCACTTTTGCTCCGTTTAGGGTATAAACAGGAAGCGGAGAGAGCTGCTTAGAAAGGAGAGAGCAGTATCATCAAAATAGCCACCCTTGCCTTTCATTTCCCCCTGAAATTCCAATTTCAGTTTCCATTGAATGGAAGTCAAGAGGGAGGTTTCCCAGTAGATCCAGGCCTCCCACCTCCTGGGGTCCTTCGGGGACCAGGGTGCCATGCCGACCAGATCCCTGGAGCCACAGTGGCCTCTGAGCAAACACAGGGTCCCTCCTTTGGGAGCAGTGCCAAAGAGGTCCATCCTGAGGGAGGTTTCCAGAACAACAGACTCCAGGGCCCACCTCCTTCCAATTCATTCATTCATCCATCCATCCATCCATCCATCCATCCATCCATCCATCCATCATCCATCCATCCATCCATCATCTACCCATCCACCCATCCATCCATCCATCCATCCATCATCTACCCATCCACCCATCCATCCATCCATCCATCCATCCACCCATCCATCATCCATCCATCCATCCATCCATCCATCATCCACCCACCCACACTATTAATATATAATAGGTCCCTTTTGTGTGCCAAGCACTGTGCTGGCCTATTGCACTGGGACTACTGCAGAGACAGGCATGTCCCTGCTTTATGATGCTTATTGTCTGGTGGTGGAGACGGATACCCAGGCGGATACTCACACACCCTCCTGCCTGCTGAGAAAACGCCACGGAGCCAGCCACAACACCTCGGAACCACGCTTGGAGACACAGCCTGTCAGCTTTCCCTGGTCCACCGGCCTCAGCCGCCTGCCACCCTGTCAGAGCTTCCTGAAGAAGACCCTCAGGGGGCTAGACAGATCTGCACCTTCTCTGACACTTCTCTCTTCAAGACACGGAGCCACTGCCCTGCCCTTGTATCTGGGCAGGCCTAAGTGAAATGCTCCTTTTTTAATTTTGATGCTCGCACATGTCATATTTTGATGCGTAGACCTACTCACTCAAAACAGTCACTGCACTATGTCAGCGATGACGGCATGCTCCTTGTGAGTGAAATGTGCCAACTCCTTCCCCTTAGTTCTTACTCAACAACAAACGACAGTTACTGAGCCACAGACACTTTGCTGGGCTCATTCACGTAGGTGGCCTCATTTCACTTTCAGTTCTCAAGGAAGAAAATTGTTTTACAAGATGTGGAAACTGAGGCACAAAGTATAATGATGGGCATGGGAATTACTAGACAGAGTTGTGTTTTTTTTTTTTCATTCAAAAGTACGTATTGAACATACATATATATGTATTTGTGAGTGTGGTAAGACTATTAAAATCTAGCCCCTCAGCAACCTTCAAGTTTGCATTATCGCGTGGGTAACTACTAGTATAGTCACAAGTCAGGTCTACCAAATAGAATGTGCAGAAGTGACCCTGTGTGACTTTGGAGGTGAGGCTAGAAAAGGTGGCACTTCTACCTGGCTCTCTCTTGGGACACCTGCTCTTGGGACCCAGCTGCTGGGCTAAGAGCCCCTTGCCACACGGAGAGGGCAGGGTGAGGTTCTGACTGACAGCCCCAGGTGAGGTCACAGTGGACAGCATCATCAAATACCAGACACCAGCTGACTCCACCCCAGCTGCTCTCTGATGACCAATCCATGGGCGACCCGGAGCAAGAGCTGCCTAGCTGAACTGGGAGAGATAATAGTAACAACAATAGATCATTATTTTGCTCTAAGCTACTTGGTTTGGGAGATGGATTGCCCAAGTGGATAACCAGAACAGGACGCTGCCCTGGAAACGCTGGTGGGCCTCCACTCCTCCACAACCTGCTCCTCAAGGAGTGGCCAGCAGACCCGCAGCACCAGATGACCTGGGAGCCTGTTAGAAATGCAGAACCTTGAGCCCCACCCCAGACCTACTGAACCCAAACCTGCATTTTAACAAGAGTGGCAAACGTTTCACACACATGTCCAAGTTCCAGAAGCACTGCTCTGCAAAAATATTTTTAAAAGTATATTATTTTAATGCAATACTTATAAAATTCAAATAAAAATAACGTAAAGGCATAAACTTCCAGTTATAGAATAAATGTCATGGGGATGTAATGTACAGCTTGGCGACTAGAGTTAATAATACCATATTGCATATTTGAAAGTTGCTAAGAGAGTAAATCTTTAAAGTTTTCATCCCAAGAAAAATAATTTATGGTGACAGATGTTAACTAGACTACTTGTGCTACTCATTTCACTATATATATATCGAATCATTATGTTGTACACCTGAAACTAATGCAATGTTGTCAATTATACCTCAATGAAATAAAATAAAATATAAAATAAAAATATGAGTCTGACCATACCAAGAGTCAGAGAGGATTAAAAAAATAATAATGTAAAAGACCCTAGTCCTAACATGCTGTTTCTACAATCTTACGTTTTGTTGTTTTCCCAATGCACATCCAAGAACTTAGAGTTCGGTGGTTTGGTTGATAAAGTAGTATTATGTTCTACATTTTACAAACTGAATTGCCCAAACAAAGAAAAGAGAGAAATAAACAATCAGAAATCTATGCTATACTGAGTCCTCTGGTTTCATGCTATCTTTCTCTTGACCTGATTTCTCTCTTTCTTTTCTTTTCTACTGCATTTCTCACTCCTCCTCATAAAATGCCTCAAACACGTTTCTATTGTAAGGAAAGCAGAGAGGACATTTAAAACATTCCTAACAGGAATCTTGCACGCTAAGTATTAGTCTCATTTTACAGAAGAGGAAACTGAGGTTTGGTGAATTGAAACCAATTTCCAAGATTGCCCAGCTAGCCAATGACAGACATGGAATTTGATTTCCGTTCTGACGCCAAAGCCTACTTTGTTGTTGTTGTTTGCAGAGTTGAGACAAGGATTCCAGCTGGACTTCTCCCCTAGGACCATGCCTGCCTATTCTAGGCTCTTCCCTGCTGTTGTTTCTAACCCGCCCATCAGAATCACTGGGAGCCATTAATAAATGCCCCAGGCCTCACCCACACCAATTAAATCAGAACCTCTGGGGTGGGGCCCTAGTATAATTATATTTTGAAGGAAATGTCCCAGATTTAATGTGCAGCAAGCAAGAAATGAGAACCAGAGCGCTCTGGCATGGTGCTTCCTCGGAGAACTCATGGGCTTTTTGAGAAGCTCAACTCAGCCTATCGGTGTGAATATACCTCATGTGAAAAATAGGCGCATTCCATAGAAAAGAATAGAGAAGTTGAGGTGTCCCTGAGTGGTTCTTTTCTCTTTAAGCTCTGTTTATTCTCTAGTGCTGAGCCAGTTTTACAGCTTGCATTGACTACATCCCGACTCTTCAAGAGTTAACCATGTCTTCTGAGCAGGAGCCCACTTGCTGGAGCTCAGAAGACGTACTGAAGTGGAGGCAGGTTACAGTGGGCCAGCCCTCCAGCCCAGCAGGTACCTGCATATTAATTACATCACTCTCCCCTTCTATCTGGAAACTCACATCTGATCACCTAACTTACTTCGCTCAAGTAAGGCAGGAGCCCAATTAGACCTGGCCTCCATCAGTGAAAAACTGATGATGCCAGAGGCAGCTGTAGCCAGAACAGCTGTTCCTTCTGCTTGTTTAAATGATGGCGATCTTTACTGGAGAGTTTAAGTTGGCTGCTGACGTACTCAATGCATTCCTCATAAGAGGAGCAGCAGGACAGGCACCTGGTGTAACGGAAACAACCTGAAGTCACCCCGTCCGGGCTTGGGTCCCAGCTCGGTGTTTCTGCTCTTGCTTCCTGTCGCTTTGAGCAAGTCACTTTGTATATCTCACCCCAGTCTTCAAAATGAAGACTTGGGTTTTTTTTTAAAGGAATACAATGAGGCAGGGCAGAGTTTCCCAAATTTTAGGGAATGAGTATGGCATTAAATAATACTGAATCACATAGTGAGAAAGCTATTCTCATTTTGATTCTCTTTCATACTATATGATTATATCAAAGAGAAAAAAGTGTATTTTTGACATTTCTCCAACCCTGCTTTCCCTCCTTTATTTATTTATTTATTTATTTATTTATTTTAAAATGTATTTTTCACTGTTGATAGTATTACCCCCTCTCCTCCCGGCCACACACACACTTTTCCCCCTCTTCCCAGCCCCTACTTCCCTCCTTTAATAGCTGGTCTAGGTAATTATATGTATTCTTAGGCAACTGCTGAGAGCTAGAAATTAATAATAATGTTGATTTATACTTATTTTGACAGTTTACTTTTGTGGTGTGTGCTACCTATTTGAGATAGGACTATAATTTTTTTTTAATTTTTAAATAAATTTAAGTCAAAGAAGTGGTTAAAATATCAACTAATGGCCCACAGGTGGCATACACACAAGACAAAACTAATTAAGGCGATACCCAAATGTCAAAGTTTAGGAAAATGGAGTGGAGGTATTTGACAGAATCTCACCTTGAGTCTCTGAGTATAGTTAGGATGTGGTCAGATTTCAGGGAAAGAAGAAACTACCAAACTGCCGGTGTTCTCTGGTTTGAAATAAGCTCTTGAAGAACGGAAATTTGAGACATATTCTGATAGTATGGACGGGTCACACTGACTGCAGAATTTATCTCGTTGTCCTTGGACTGACCTTGGACCTCTGGCCTGAAAAATATTAGGTCCACTGCTCCTGCTGTCAATACTCAGTTACTTGGAAGTGGGGGAGGGAGGGGAGAAGTAGGGAAATACAATTATCATCTTAAATTTGATTAGTTTAAACATTTTAAAAAAGAAAACACTAGAAACACTAGATCACATTGGTTTCAGATGACAAGGCTTGGGAAGAAAGATTCCTGTTTCATCAATTCTCTGAATTGTCCAACTTCCTGCAGATCATTCTTCTTAGCAAGATAAGGAAGTGGACGTTAGAGGAGATTACTATTCTGCGACCACATGACCTCAGGAGACCAATAAAAGACTCAGGATTCGGAGGGGAGAGAAGATCACATTGAAATTTAAACACATGTGGGATTTACCTTTTGTGTTTTTCCTAAGAAGAAATATGAAGCCTCCAGAACTATTCAACTGTTGACTATAAAGAGTTTGTTTATTTTTCTAGGAATGAAAATTTTACCATGAAGCATATGATACCACACAGTTCTAAAAACATTTACATTGGTCATTTTGCCTAAGAAACATAGAGCAGAATAATCTATACACTATACATTGCTGCAGAAAAAGGTTTTCTTTTCTTACGTTTTAAGTGATCTCACCAGCCTGTGATAATCTATCGCCACACAAGTCATGTGGGCTTGTCTTTCAAAAAGCTAAAGCACCAGATTCTGATATTGGCTTTCTGCTTATAGCCTGTTCCAAATTTAAAATGCTTCTATCAGCTTCAAATCCTAACCCAGTGCCAAGCCTCATTCTTCCATAGGAGTTGAGGAGACGTCACCTCTAGTTCTGGCTTTACTATTATTTTGTTATGGATAAGTCTCACGTTCACCTTGGACTCATTTGACCCAGCCATAAAAAGAGTGGATTGTGCTGGATTAGGGGTAACACACTCAAATGCCAACAGGGGCCAGGCAGGTGATATAAACAAAGGACGCTGGCCAGGAGTAAGGCAACAGTACAGCTTCTCTAGAGGGGGCAGCCACCATCAGCTCCAGGCACTTGTCAGCCAGGAAAACAGGCCCATTGTTGACAGAGCCTCTTAAATGTCAAGGGGAGCTAGAAATCCATACTTTTAGAATGGGAATTCTCTTAATTTATTATTATTGACAATGAATTAAAAATGATTTTTAAAACACTATGCAGGCAAAACTACCATAACTGTAGGCTGGACCCAGCCTGTAGGTAACCATTTTATGACTTCTGCACTAAAGATCTCTGAAGTCTTGTAGCCTTAACTTCTAAATAGCAAATCTTTGCTTTTGTGTGTTGTCCATGAAGTGGAGGATTTGACACGGTTTGGGAAAAGCAGAAGAGGAGCTGTGCTGTTGGGGAGACAGTGTGTCCTATTGGTGGCCGCAGAGGGTGAGATAGCCTAGATCCGTGGTCGGCAAACTGCAGCTCGCGAGCCACATGCGGCTCTTTGGCCCCTTGAGTGTGGCTCTTCCACAAAATACCATGGCCTGGGCGAGTTTATTTTGAAGAAGTGGCGTTAGAAGAAGTTTAAGTTTAAAAAATTTGGCTCTCAAAAGAAATTTCAATCGTTGTACTGTTGATATTTGGCTCTCTTGACTAATGAGTTTGCCAACCACTGGCCCAGATCAAAAGGCACTTGGCACAATGCCATAGGGCACTACTACTCTTAGCTGTTAGGACATGGGCGAAATAATAGCAATACTATCAACAGCAACAGCAACAAAACCACCTTTGCTCATTCAGAGAGGGGCATGCCACTCCTAGACTTACCAGTGCTGTTTGGTCAATTTTGTTAATCCTTTTAATGAATGAGGAAGGAAACACTATCAAGCAGAAAAACAGGATTCCTAATTAACAGATAAGAGAACAAAGGGTGATTTCACCCTCTGCTTCTCCTCTGGGAAGGAAATACTGCAGAGACACCTCCCATCCTCCAGAGGGCGGTGTTATTACAGAGCATTTGCTTGAGCAGGTAAAGGTGCAAAATAAGAACCAGTGCCATTTTGTCTTTTTTTTTTTTTTTTTTTTTTTTGCACAGATGGTTCTGTTACCCAACTCTTTCTGTATCTAAGTTGCATTCCCACACCACTTTCACGACACAGAGACTTCTGTGTGGAAGGAAACAATGAGAGCTGAGCTCAAAACTTGTTCCCGCCACTCCCCAATTTTTAGCTTTGCTACATTGGGCAAGGAACTGACTATTTCTGTAACTCCGTTTCCTCATGTAAAAAGAAGAATAGCAAAGTCTACCTCATAGGGTTGATGTAGGATTAAAGGAAATCCTACCCACCCAGGGGAAATGTCCAGGTGTGCATTAGTAGTACTGAACTATATGCTCTTGCAAAGTTCTTATTTTTCTCATCTAAATTCCTCCTGCTAGAGTTAGATTTCACCTGGTAAGCTTTTGCCCTCCATCATGGCAAATGAAACCTGGAATTGAATTATTAGTTTGAATTATATGACATTGTCAATATTATCGGTCTATAATACGGCAATTTCATACAGTTCAATAAAATACAAAAGCAGTCACCAACTCAAGGGAGGGAAAGCAGCTTCCCCTTTTATCCTGGCTCTGAAACACACCTGAATAACCTACAATATTTACATTTGGGACAGTTGAGGCCTTTGCTACTGGGACATGCACCATTTTCTCATCACAAGTAAACTAACATTCGCTATCCACTTCCAGCTTACATAGTGCTTTGCATAAATATCATTTCCTTTAACTCCACAACAACACTGGGAATGGATGTGAGCACACAGCTTTTTATAGGCTCCTTGATGCGTCACTGTTGGTACGCCCTAGAGCTGTGAGATGCATAATGTGCTACCGTGGTTCCAGTCTACATATCCACACAATAAAGAATATTTCAAGGAACAAAGAGTATAATTAAAAGAAAGCTCTGCCACTCACTGTGTAGGATGGATCAGACAAAACCTAGCTCCACAAACACCTACACTGATGCTCACAAGCCTAGAGACCACCCAGTTCTGGTACCCCCAGCACTCTGACAAGGACAAGAGGACCTTGTACTTCCTCAACTTTCTATGGGTTGAAACTCTTACTAATATCAGCTTGGCAGTTTGAGCAGTCTATAAGGCACCAGTCAAGTCTCAGTCTTTCAAGTCCCCTTCTAGGCATAAAGACATAACAAGACAATCCACCATGGAACCCAACCACATAAGAATGCCCCCATTAAAACATGTATTCAATAAAACTTAAACTAGCAAAAAAAAAAAAAAAGAAAGAAAGAATGCCCCAAAGGATTTCATTTACTTCATATCTTCAAAGACAACTTTCTGTGACATTTTTATAGGTGATTTCACATCTGCCCTTTGTTCATTCTTTCATGCAATAGCTTTTAACCTTTTTATTGAATACCTTTAATGTGCCAGGCCTTGCTGAAGGCCAGGGGTCAGCAAACTACAAGCCTGAAGGCCAAGTCCTGCCCAAAGGCTGTGGTAGTAAGTAAAGTTTGTTGGAACATAATCACCGTCATTCATTTATGTAGAATGTGTGGCTGCTTTCTGGCAGAGCGGAGACGTTGTGACAGAATTCATCTGGCCCACAAAGCCCCAAATACTACCTGGCCATTTACAGAAAATGTTTGCTGATCCTATTCCAGGTGAAGAAGCTATACGAGTAAAGAAGAATAGCCAAGTCCCAGGCGTCCTCAGATGCTCCTGATTAGGAGGCCACACTGGATGAGTGCTTACCACCTAACCTCAGCGGCAGTCTGCGTTTCACCCAGGGGATCACAGCCAATGCCGCTGCTGGGGGCTTGCACGGAACAGGGAAAAAGATGACAGGTGTGGAGAAAGACGTGTAAGAGCGGGTGAGAGAGAGGGAAGTGTGGGAGATGGGATTAGTTAGTGTGGAGACCAGCTGGAACAGGCAGGCCCCGGGGATTTCCACTGGGGGACACACGAACCTAGGGATGGGCCAGGTACCCCATGGGTCAGAATCACCTGGAGACATTATTAAAAACTCAGGTTACGGGGCCCCAACCTAAGACTCTGAACCCGAGTGCCAGAGGTGTGAAAGCGTTTCCACGAGCTTAGCAGGTATCCCTAGGTGATTCTGAAGCGCGTTCAAGTTTGGTTAGTGTTTAGTCTGAGTGAGCGGTCGAAGGCGATCCCCACGCAGTCTGGCCCGGCGTCCACGCATGGCAGGTGAAAAGGAAAAGAATCGGGGCCCAGACACAGAGGTAGATGCAGTAAAAAGGCAGTTTATTGTCTATTAACACTGTACAGAGGAACAGAGAGAAGCTACAGGTACAGCGTTGGCTGTCGCTGGCAGTGTTATTTCTAACGTCAGTTTTTGCTTTTTCATCTGAAGGAAACAGAACAGTCAAAGTACACTTCAGGTTACAAAGTACAGCAGCTAGCCCAGCAAGTCTACTTCAGGAAAAGCACGACAGGCTCCCTCCCCACCCCCAAACAACCACAGAATGGATATATGTACAGAGATGCCACTCACCCCGGTGAGCTGCTAAAGCTGAAAATTCCATCAACACAACCTACATTCACCAGAAAGCTGCATCCGACACAACATTTTCTGGAACCCCTGTATGATTTCTACAAAGTCAGGAGCTTGAGAGGAGGAAAGAATGTTCCAGAACCCGACAAAGAACAGAACTCTTTCCACTGGCCAGAACAGAATATCGAGAAATTGGAGTTGGAGCTACACACAGAATAGTTGGGGTCAGGCATTTGCCCAGTGGTCTCTTTGCAGATAAAGACTTGTCATTGCGAAACCAAGGGGCTGGATGGCTCCCTGCCCTGCCCGCCTCATCTCAAAACCAAGAGGAGCCGTGGTAATAAGAAACTAGAGCCCACTGGCTCTCCCCTAGCACCTTCAGGCAGTTGCATAGTTCTTTCATTTTTGGAAATTGTCTCCATGACACTAATGTTCCCCGCTGGGCTTGACTTGAACCCACTGGAGGGATCCTGGTGATGAAAGAATGAAAATGATTTGCATGGGAATCGGAGGGGTTAGTTTTCTTGAAAGGGAACGTGTTTATGACGTTGCCTTGTTGGGAAAGGATCTTGGTCTTTTAGGGAAGTAGAAATAGGGCTGATGCGGGAAAGGACCCAACCTGGCAAGAGAGTCTGACAGGAGTGGTGAGCGGACTGAAGCTTGTTCCACCCTATCAGCCAGAGGAACGGGGGGTGGGTGAAGCTCTTCAGGAAACTGAGTGTGAATGCCACCAGAACTCAGGAATTTGGCAGCAAACTGGAGGTGGGGTGGGGGTGGGGATCCAAGAACTCTAAAAATTCAGAATCTTCTTTATGGATGGATCAAGGCAATTCTTTCTCATCTCTACTTAGCTCTGAACATATGATGCAGCCCCATTAATATTTACAAGGCCAGTAATACCTGGTAAGCTTTATATTGTTGGTTTATACATTTATGTACAGACTAAGAGCCAGATGTTTCTGACTCACCTTTTCACACCTATGACTCAAATGCACTGTAGTGAGTGGTCTCTTAACCTCAATGTAGCAGTTACTCCTTAAATATAGTGACAGAGTTGGACTTATATTTAAAACTAGAGGCCCAGTGCATGAAATTAGTGCACGGGTAATTTAAAACTAGAGGCCCAGTGCATGAAATTGGTGCATGGGTAGGGTCCCTAGTGGCTGCTGGCCAGGGCCTCCCTTCCCCCAGCTGCCTGCCACAGCCACCAGCCAGGGTGGCCAGCCAGGGGGAGGGGCCACAGGTGGTTGGCCGGCCCCACCTCTGGTCCAACTCTCGGTGGAACTCCCGGTTGAGGGGACAATTTGCATATTAGGCTTTTATTATATAGGATAGCTACCTCCTTCCAAAAAATGATTATATATTATTATTAAAGATGGAGCCCAGCCCTAGCTGATTTGGCTCAGTGGATAGAGTGTTGGCCTGTGGACTGAAAGGTCCTGAGTTCGATTCCTGTCAAGGGCACATGCCCGGGTTGTGAGCTCAATCCCCAGTGTGGGGCATGCAGGAGGCAGCCAATCAATGATTCTCTCTCATCACTAGTGTTTCTATATCTCTCTCTCTCTCCCTCTCCCTTCCTCTCTGAAATCAATAAAAATATATTTAAAGATGGAGCCCAGAGAGCTCTCAAGCCATTCAACAGTTTCTCTAATTATAGTTACAGAACGTTTGGTCTTACAACCTAGGTCTGTTTGGAAAAAATGGACTTTGTGCCGTGGTGGTGCAAGGGCAGGGCACAGCCCTTGTTCACACCCCCAAGGAGTTCACCGGAAAGTGACTTTAATGGAATGGAGAAATAACTCAGTCAATCCAGGGTGTTTTCAAACTCAAGCTTCAGAATGCATATAGAATTCACTATAAAAATATTTTTCCTTAAAAAAATACATAAATGTAAAATATTCCATTTCTATAGCCACTCCTGACTTCCACCCATATCATGCGACTCATCTTAGACTATAATGAATGGGCGCACCTATCAGTCATGACCCCATCACACCATTTGAGTCCACCTTTCTTGCTTTTCCAAAGCTATGCCAATTATGCTAAAAAATATGCTCCCAGACCCAGAGAGGGGGGCCACAGGCGCACCTCCTTCACAGTGGGAAGGACTGCAGGTCACGTGGCCCGCCCCAGGAATGTCAGAGTGTGATTTGGCAGGCCAAGATGAAAACACAGAACGTTTGGTTGGGAGATGGTCCGAGGCAATGCCCAAGCTATGCCCACTTTATTCCCCCTGGGCCAGACCTGCCAGGCTCTGCCTCCAGGCTCCTGTGATGAAATGCACAGCTCTGAAGAGGGCTGGGCAGGGGTGGGAAGAGAATGTTGTGTTAATACAGCTTTGGAATACAACCTGCGTTTTTTTAAAAAGGACAGAAAAGGAGAACATAAACAGCGATGCTAAGGCAAACTTTCAAATGGCACATCAGAACTCTTTTTTTTTTTTTTGTCATTCATTTAGTTAACATCACAAGGCAGATACATTCTGTAAACATGTATACTGTACAGTACATTAACCATAGGAAAATAAAAAGAAAGCCACCCTGTAATTCTTTTCTTTCTGTATCTCTGTTCTCCCACTCTAGGAGGACTGACTGCCTGAAGTCTACGGAGAACAGTGTGGTTCCCGAGATAAACTTTTCTTTTGCTAAGAATGCAGTGACTTGCAAAAAAGAGCCCCCGGTGACTAGCAAGAGGCAGTATGGGGAGAAGGTGACCACTCACACCTCAACCTGTAGAAACTTAGAAAATAGTCACAGAATATAAAAAAGTCATTCATTTCAGGAAACATTTTGGTTTCCTGCTTTGTAAAAGAGAGCATTGAAAAACTGTTGTTGTTGTTTTTTACAAAAGTTAAGGCTGTCCAGATCTTAGATGCAGAACATCTGCGGTCCCCCAAAGTGTCATGTTATACTTTCACGTCCACAGCAGCTTTTGTTTTTTTTTTGCGCTACAGTTCTGGCCTTCTGTTAGACTGGGGTGGAGAGGGGAGCGGAGGCCGATTTACGTCAAATGAAAGTTAAGGGTGGGGGGCGAGGCTGGTCTAGGGTTCCCTGGTAGAATTGCCCTTTGAAACTTTCAGGATGTCATCTTTATTCTATCCTTTTCTACATTCGAATAATAAGTATTCTGTGTGTTTTTTTTTGTTAGATAGGGGATTTTATTATGGAGTTCGCCGAAGCTATGAAAGTACAGACACATATCTGCACTGTGCCCCTCAGAAAAGACTAACTTTTCTTTTTCCCTAGAAAACGCATGCAGCTTTTCTTGATAAGAGCAGAAGGGAGCTACACAATGAGGGTGAACTGGCCGCAGGACTCAAAGACCCCATCTTGCTCATGATTTTGAGCTGCTCTGTGATACATGCTGTAAGTCCATGTACCTGCTGGTGCCATTAGCCCACAGGACACAGGGTCTCTTAGGTTCTATCCTAGTCAGTGGAGTTCCAGGCACCTGGCATAGTACATTGAGAAGCTTCTAAAAGTTTGCACATTTACAAAGTTTCTGACACTTAGGTATCAGCTATGCGGTGAATCTGTGGTTTCAATAACAAATGCGCATGTTGCAAAAATACAACATAAAGCTGCTCGCCTTGGGATTTATTGTTAACAAAGCAACATTGAGGGAGATGAGAATATTTCAATAAGGAATGGGGCCTTCGGTGAGTTTAACTCCACAGGGAGGTCTAGTGACAAACAGAGACAGCTGAACTTCTAGATTTAAGTAAAAACAAAAACAGTCCTCTGGGCATACTTTGTCTAAGTTCATCTGTGTTTTATTATTTTTTTAATTGAATTTACTGGGGTGTCATTGGTTAATAAAATTACATAGGTTTCAGGTATGCAATTCTATAATACATCACCTGTATATTGTATTGTGTTCACCACCCAAAGTCAAGTTTCCTTCTGTTCGTCTGGGTTTTAAATTGGCAGGAAAATGCTTTTAAAAAGGAAGCACTGTTTTTTGGTGGTTCACTTTTTGCCTCTATCACCACATCCCCTCCTCCTCTCTTGCTACCTGTTCGTTCATTGGAATGAAATAAATAGTCATTGCCAAGGGTATTCTGTGGTCCCTCGAAATGGAATTCTGCAGAAGTGAAGAGAAATAGGCTGTTTTCACACCTGGTCTCAATGTTTTGCTCCAGAGATATTGTATCTCTAGACATATAGTTTCCCCCCCTTTTATAAAAACTTGACCCTACCCAAAATAAAATATTCTCCTTGCATGCAGGAAAAAACACAGTTATCACCAGGAAGATGGAATATGTGGGGATTTGAAGCAGATACATGTCTATCAACAGTTCAGAAAGAAGCCAAATCAGATGAACACTAGAATTTGTTTGCGTTTCCTGAAAGTCTTTGTAGGTTGCTCAGGAGACTGAAGGAAATCACGTTTGGGGTTTGGCCAGAAGGGAATTCCACCCTCTCTACTTCCAATATTAAGTGACATCACTGTACATTGTCAAATCACTGCTAGAGCCAACTAATGTTTGCTTATATAAGGAGTTAATATACTGCTGGGTAAAAGAATTCCCTGTAGTTTGTTCTATTACATATGAAACAAACAAACAAAAAAGTCAAGGGTATATGAAACAAGTCACCAAGATTTTTCAGGGTATGTAAGCTTAAACTTATCATTTTAACCATTAAAGGATCTTTAATTCGATGCCACTGAAAATCTATTGATAAACAAATGAAATATCCCTTCTCTTCCTCTTTCCACTTATGAGGGAACTAATGATATGATTTTAAAGAAAGTCCAACTAACCATTAGCTCAAAAAAGGCCATGGTTCTGTGGCTTCATTACTGATGTTCTAATTAGTCTGATTATGTAGTCCAACGGTCGCCAACCTTTCGGACCTCATGGACCACCAGTGGTCCGCGGGCCACTGGCTGGTGACCGCTGATGCAGTCAATCACAGAGAATGCCAATGACAGCAGGGGAGGCAGACTGTTCACACTCACAACTGGATATCTTCCTTAGGAAGGGTAGCTACTTGTTGCTGTAGGTGGGATTGTAGCTCTCATCCCATAAAAGAACTGGCTGAGCCCGAATCCCCCCGTTAGAATAGGAAAAGGATACAAAATATGCAAATATATATATGCCACGTTCAAACACTCCTGCATTTACTGTGGCCACAAATCATTTGAATAAAAGCAACACATCTTACTTTGAAAACCATTACATGATCAGCTGTATAGTAAACAATAGAGAGCACTCTAATTCGTATAGCTGGCTAATCCCTATAATAACAATGGGTGAATGAGAGTGCAGGTTATCATTAGTCTTTCAGTCTTCTGTACAGCGTTGTAGTGAGAGGTGCAGATCAGTGTCTTCATGAGAAACTAGTTCATTTATGGAAGGGAGGGCAGGTCATTTCAGGGAATTCTCTGTCCAAGACGACTCAGATTCTGAGTATCAGCCAGCAAGCCAAAGGGTTCTAAGTTCCCCCGTTCTACTCACTAACTGTGCTTTTAAAAACTCATATTGTAAAGAAGTGGGTGGGGGGGGGGAATAAATAAAAACTCATATTGAATAGTTTTAATTCCCAAGGGAATAAAAAAAAAGATAAGCTATGGTAAACTTTTAGCGTTTTCTTTCTTAAATAAATTGTTGAAACAACAGATTGTCCAACACATGGAAACTGTTTTCTTTTTCCATGCAAGTGGGTTTCTCTGGCATGTCATTTTATTTATCACTTAAATGATGCTTTAGTGACCATTCACTGAGGAACAGGAAGCTGAGTGAGATTTATAGGCAGCAAAACCAGGTATTATTTCCAGATAACAGAACAGTTTTAGTCAATTGCAGCTGCTTGAGTGAAGCTGAGATTTAGAGATAATTCCCTCAGCTGTTCAAAACCAAGCCATGGATGAAATCGTCTCAGAAAGCAGAACTTAGCTCCTTTATTTTTCCCCTCTTTCTCTTGTTTTGTTTACATATTGGTGATAAAATGACTCACTTTGTGCAGTATTAGAGACAAATTAATGTTGAACAATAAAAATATTATTTTCTATTTGATTAGAATGCATATAACTTCAAGCCAAGAAATTAAAAATACGACTAGATTTAGCACTGAGAAAGCAAATATTTCGGGCAAATTTGGTTCTGTAGTCAAATTCTCTAAAGACTACCTTATTTTTTTTCTCATCTACTTTTCACAGAAGTTAGGCTTGATGCAGTATGCCTATTGCATGTTTTTGAAACTACATTCTATAGAACACAGATAATATTGTGAATAATTTGTAACAATGCTATTAACATTTGGGCAAATAACTTAAAGTTAAGATATATCTGTTACTAAAAATCAGTTAAAATTTACACCTTTATTTTATTACTATATGATTATGTTATTAAATTGCTTCCCTTTGGTTTTACTATATGTGTGGCTGTTTGCTTTGGGGGGAGTGCCAACAATTTATTTAAAGAATTGTTCATTGTGTTCTAACTATTCTTCGATGTTCTGAAATCTCCAGAAGTTTAAGAGACATGCTTTAAGAAGCTCAGCTATGTGCCACTCAATCAACCAGTATTTGTGGAAGGAATTTAAGCACGTAATGTGCTTAAGACAGGTCTTTCTTAATCTTTTACTTTTTTTCTTTTTTTTTTTTTTTTACATTTTAAATTGTTTCTGAGGGGTGGATAAACCTACATGCTAACGTTATGGGAAACATTCTCTTTCTGTGGGGACAGAGAGAAAAGAGACCGGAAGTAAGGCTCTGGAATCAACTGGGCAGGTGAGATGGACAGGTATCAGTTACAGCACCATCCGCAATGAGGTGGCACCACCACAGCCGCCACTGTAGGTCAGAAAGACTGTTCTAGAAATACGGTCACTGCAGAGATACGCCTCAAAATGATCCCATCGTTGAAAAGAGATGAACATGATCAGAAAACGTCCGTGGAAAAGAACGCAATATAAAAATTTACATTGTTCCGAGAGAACAGAAGCAAGGCCAGTGCTCTTGCCTACGTTTGGAGATCACTACCGATGCTGAAAACAATGTTTGCTTCACGTCCTTAGAAAATTAAAAAAAAAAAATGGTGCTTCTTATATAAAGGGTCCACCAGGGAAGCGGTGAATGAGGGACAGCTGCTGGTGGGCGGGTTAGGGAAACCAGTCCCTACGTTCCAGCTGTGACAAGCCCTGGGTTCTTTGCTTTCACATCAGCTTCATTTCAGGTGTACCAGAAGGAAAGCCAGAGATGCGCGGCTCTGTCCTCTGGAAGCTTATGTAAGGCAGCAAAAAGCATCGCCCTCGATGGACAGAGTAAGAGAGGTCTACTTTTGGCTACACTAGCGACCGGCCAGAGCCAACAGCGTTTTGCCAGACAAGATATAAAAGCACAGATCCACAGTGAGGGAGGCCAGGGAGACACCAGCGATGCGGCGATGTGGGTACAGGATGGGAACACACTACAGAATGCACCCCGGGGCTCACGGGGGCCGGTCCCAGTCGAGTGGATTAAGGCTACTCTGTAACTCGCTGCTGTGAAGAGTCCATCCCCATGGAGCAGGAAGGAATTGGTTCACTCTTGAAGACACAGAGGAAAGGCTCAGAGGAAAAGCAAGTTCTTGGAAAGAATGAAGCACACACATGCACGCTGTCTCTGAGGTGAGGAAGCTGGAGAAAACACGAAAGGGTGGAAAAAATAAGAGAGAGCAAAGCAATCCGACTGCAAGGCAGGCAGGCGCTGGCTTCCAGGTCACAGTATTGCAGTGAGTGGTACAGTGAGGTCTAGGTAAGTGGTGGGGAGCCCGGGAGGCTGCCCCGAAGAAAGGGGGAGAGAGAAGCGGTCACATGACAACACAGCATTGACAGCGCTTTTTCTTTTGGGTACCTGCGGCTGGCTCTGTGGCCAGGCTCTCTTCCTTCCCTTCTGGGGATGAGGGCTCTGTGGTGTCTGAGATGGGCCTCCCAGACACCAGCTCCGCCGCATTCCCGTCGATGGTGGACACGTCCGTCACGGTCTTCTCCCTCAAGGACTTCTCGTCATCTTCGTCAATGAGGACCAACTCAGCCTTGATGGTCTCATCGTAGCCTAGCACCTTTTTGGTCTCCTCTTCGTCCTCGATATTTTGGTAGCCCATGAAAATCATGGTGATGGGCTGATCCAAGTTCGCCTGCGGCCCTTCCGAGCTGGGGGCTCGGGCCTGCTGCCCTGGGTTCCCGGAGGAGCGGTCTTTCCTAGATTTATGTACCATTTCTAACTTGGCCTCTTTGCAGAGCACGTGATCCTTAGGGTGGCCGAGGCTCCCATCTGCAACCGCAGTCCTCTCGGCCACGCGCCCGCCTCTGAGGCTTGACTGTCCCGCCTTCTGAATGAGCTCTTCTACATCCTTGGAGCTTAGTCTGTGCACTCCGTTTTCTACCACGGTGCCTGCTGAGCGCACCTCATACACTACTTTGGTACCATCCTCATAGACTTTGACTCCTCTCGGGTGGACCCCCTCTGGGCCAATGGTGGATGTAGAGAGAATCTTGGTCTCTCCTGTTTGTGTGTCTTTCTCCACATTAATTTCCATGGCGTACACAGCTTGAATGAAAACAAGAGAAAGGAAGTGCATGTTACAACAAAAAAAGCCAGTGAATGGTTAATTGCCAAACAGACAAAAAAAAAGGTGTTGTGCGCTGTCTAGTCTAACTGCCAAGCATCGTGAGTGTTAGCGTGCATGCGCGGTGTGGACAGAGGCGGTGATACATGTGTTTAACACAGCAGCTTAACGCACTGGGAGGACAGGGGTACAGAGGCCCCGTTCCTCCTTGGCACTGACACTTCTAAGGAACATCTGCTGCGACACAGCCCACAAGCGACTGCTTAGATCCAGTGTCACAGGTTCCAGGGAGGCTGGCGACATGCGAGTTCACCGTGACTGACAGCTTACCCTGAGCTCAGAGACAGTTTTAAAGCCCTTGGTTAAGATGTGTCCTAGTTCCAAAATCTCTTATCTTTTTTAACCCTTTCATCAAGTGTTCCACGGCTTCTTCTACATTTCTCTTTACTGTTAATGGAGAGTACGTTAAGGTTTTCGCAGGTGGGACGTGGCTGTCCTCCACTGTGCTACAAAGTAGGGTTATTTGCAAAACTGAAAAGCTACCAAAGCAGTAAGACGATATGTATGTATAACTAGGTTTCTCAAACAAGAGCTGGACAAAGCACAAGATCGAGGCCGCGTCATCCCAGGCCACTGGAATTTGAGGATGAGGATCGCAGAAGGTAACTCTTTCTTCTTCCATCTGCCCACCGCCAAGTCCTCGTGATTCCACCCCACACCACCTTTCTCATCTGTCACCTTTTTCGGTTCCACGGCCACTACCCCCTCGCTGAGACACGATTTCCTCTTCCCTGGGTTACTGCAAGAGCTTCCTCTCTGGTCTTCCTGCTCTAATCTCACCTTCTCCAACTCACCCCAAACCCACTGCGGCCAGTGTGGGGTTCCTAAGGACAAGCTCTTTCTTGTCCTACAGTCTCAGGTGACACTCCATCCTTTCAAATCTGTTACTTCAGAGGCGCACATTCTGAATGTGAGGAACCTGAGCATTAGACCCATAGAGCCAGTTCTCTCCAGGCATCCTTTCCCTGGGTGACCTGTGGGTACATCAACCTCTCTGCAGCTTCAAAACTAAATCCATCTTCTTCCTTCCGAACTCCCCCAGAGTCTTTGTGACAAATAATACCAGTACCACCGAGTCTCTCAAGCTCGATATTGCTCCCAATTTGTTTGTCCTTTTCTGCCTAATTACCCAACAGCCAAACAATTGTTGAGAGTCACTAATTGCATTTCAGATCTGTCCCCGTGCATCTCCTCATCACTGCCGCATCACCCCTAGGCCAGACCCTCCTCTGCTCTCTGCACGGTATCCTTGTTTCCATCTTATCTGCCACTTATGCTGGTCAAGGCCAGAGGGCCAGAGGTAGCTGAGGCTTGTTTTTTGTTGCCCAGAGGAGTACTGAATTGTTTTTATATTATTAGAAGATAGCAAAAGGAAGGAAGGAAGGAAGGAAGGAAGGAAGGAAGGAAGGAAGGAAGGAAGGAAGGAAGGAAGGAAGGAAGGGGAAAGGAAATAATATCAAAGACTATGTGATAGAGGTCTTATGAGCTCCACAAAGTCTGAAATATTTGCGATCTAGGTTTCTCAAACAAGAGCTAGAAAAAGCCTGCCGACCCCTGCTGGCCTATGCTCCATCCTCCCACAGTTACCTTACGCTTAAACCCTCTGTTGGTCCCTCTGTCTGTAGAGGATAAACACCAAGCTCCTAAACTTGGCATACAATTAATTCCCTTCAGAATTTGTCTGCAAGCCTCCTTTCCAGGCTTGACTTGCAGCCCCGCCCACTCAACTCCAGCTGTAACAGACTCCTCACCATTCCCAGGACACTCCACCTCCTTCCATCACCGCTGTCCCTCTGCCTGGACTGCCTTTCATCCCTTCTCCACTGCAGTCTCCTGGAGTCGTGAGTCATGTCTCTGCTTATCATGCCTTGGAGTCCCTACCTCTTTCCGAATAACTGCAAGTCCCCCAGCTGTGCTAAGAAGACCCTAAATATCTTTCCACTCGCATGTCCTATTGCTCCCTTTCCCTCTAGCACAACCAAATAATGCCACTCCACACCTGAACTTTTCCTGCTTTTGGTAAGATTCCCTTCTCTTGAGATGTTCTTCTTTTGAGTTTCTATGCATCCAAATGGGACTTGTCCATCCACGTGCTATCTTTGATCCTCCCATCTCTAAGGCATCCCTCTCTTCAGATTCTTTGGACACATCTCCTGACCCTCTCTGAAGACACTTAACACTCTTATTATACTTCCACTCGGGAGTATAATTATTTATGGGAATGTTTTATTAGCTCCACAGATTTTTAAGGTCTATGAAGTGTAGTTATTTCACCTGACATCTCTCTGTGATTGTCCCTCCCCACCAGCACCTACCTTAAAGTCTTTGGTACAGAAGAAACCTGATATACATACCTGTGAAACAAATGCTACTAAATGAAAAGTCTAATTTGGTTGTCTTCATCTAGTCACAGAGACTTTGTACAATACGACACCAATGACAACGTACACACAGTAACTGATGTTTGAACTATTTTAAAAAACCAGCCATGATATTGCTCCATCTGCTTGTGTAATAAGATACAACCTGTTCATGGCTGACACTTAACTAAAAAAGGCTCTGAAGCAAAATGCAATGCTTGATTTTCATTGTGTCCATTTTGAAAGTTTCACGGTTTGGCACAAAGATCTTGAGTTTCCTTAAGTGATGCATTGGGAGGCCAACCAATATTTGTCATGGAGGTACATGGGCTCACACAATGACGGTGACATTTTCCACAAAAATGTGTCATAAAAAAAAAATAGAATAGGCATTTAAAATTTTCCATGGGCTCCAAAAAGTCAGTTCTTTAATTATCACACTTACATTAAAAAGCATATTCTGTCGTTAAAATATTATGTCCTATCACTATAAACATACTCATGGGACAGATTTATCAATAAGAAGGGCAATAATGATAATTAGTTATAGGTACAATATTTAATTATCTCCCAAACATCCAGCAACATGCAAACAAAATGACACCTTTACCTGTAATCAATATAGAGTCTGGAATAAAATATTTCTATTTTTATATCCATATGACAGGATACAAATTATTAACATGGCAATCTTTAGAGATAGCCCTCTCCCTCTTCCCACCCATGAGAATGCTGTCACTGTTGGTCCATTTTTCCCTTCTCCACCCTAACCCTCAACCTCATTTTGTCTTTGCCTGTTCCTAGAATCAGAGACTGGACAGAAAGGAGGGACGTTGAGATGTTCTTTGCTAGAAGGGTTGAGTAGATCCACACACTAACCAGTTGAGAAAGAAGGAGCTCATGGAAGAGAGAGAGTCAAAGCTGTGTGGGACACAGAGAAGGAACTGTGCGCAGTGTGAGATGGTGCTTTGGAGACAGTGATAAGTAGAGGGAGGTGAGGGAAGGAAATCTGAGAAATATGTTTGGGTGGAGATATGCATTGGATTCTTTCTCATATCCTTCTGGGAAAAAACAGCTAAAGAACAGAGTTCCTGTTTATTTGTGTATTTATTTATTCATTCATGGCTGTGATTTTAAACTGTATTTTGTTAAGCGTGACATGGCTTTGGACCTGAACCCCATGTCACATGATTTCATTAGGGTTACACATTACTATTTCTTTCTTTTCTTTTTTTTTAATATATTTTATTGATTTTTTACAGAGAGGAAGAGAGAGGGATAGAGAGTTAGAAACATCGATGAGAGAGAAACATCGATCAGCTGCCTCTTGCACACCCCCTACTGGGGATGTGCCCGCAACCAAGGTACATGCCCTTGACCGGAATCGAACCCGGGACCTTTGAGTCTGCAGGCCGACGCTCTATCCACTGAGCCAAACCGGTTTCGGCACTATTTCTATTTACATGTTATACAGTGTTCTTCCAATATTTCTACATTATGCCATCAAATACAACATCACTTGTTGTATTTGATGGCATATACATCCCCCCTAACCCCCACCCCCTGCCAGCTAAAACATAAGGCTTCAAAGCCACAGATTTTCAGGTTTCTCCAGGGCTTGATCTCACATTGCTTGTCTGCGTTCCCTCTCTTCGCTAGCAAGGGGTACTCGGGTGAACACTGAGAAGCTCTGGCTTAACACAGGGGCAACATTGAGATGTCATGGATGCACATAAGAGAATACTGTTAGACATTCAGAAAACCAACCACACCGGAGGCATGAACGTTTACCTTCAATGTGTTGTTTATGGATAAGCATTTACATTTTGCTCCAGTTCTCAGGCAATAATATTTCAAAGGTAAACTAGGGTGGATACGAAGCAGGAGGAAAAGAAGACTTAATGTTTTAAATTCAGCATTTTGTTTCTCATGCATGCCCACAGCTTTAAAAACTCTTCTGCCTTTACTGCTGCCCAGGAATGAATCCCAAGGACCTCTCACTGAATCGTGCCCTCATCTCCAACCACAAAGAAGGCTCTCCATCCAACCTTCCTGCCCCTTGAGCTTCCCCACCCACAGGGACACTGCTCTCTGTGTAGTGACGAGGGTCCTGTGCTCATCTCATTGAAAACAAGTGAGAAGGGGGTACTACTCAGGGCAGAAGACTTTCTGGGGAACCCCTAAAAGAGATTTTGAAAGAGCCCCATGGACAGAAAAGTCTTTGAAAAGCTGTCTGAAATGTCCTGGAGGAGGATCTGGAGACAGAGCAAAAAGAAAGGGTACAGTGCGAGGGGAGTTTCAGCGATGGGATGACTGAAGTCTGGAAGTATGTTCTTACCAGACAATAATTTAGTTATCGATTTCCAAACGTGGCATACTGATGACAAAAGGATTGGAGTGTATGAAACATGTTTGCATTCCTTCCAATAACCCATAAGCCAGGGAAGAAAAACATTCACTTTGTTCATGAAGAATAAGAAGCCGAGTGGCTCGTTTCGGCAATGGGATGTGAACGAATGGCTGAAATGGCGCTTTGATTTGGGGCCTCCCGGTTTGGTTTACTAGGTTCTTACTCCCCCAGTAGCCCTCTGGTCAACGAGGAGAGCCACTCTGAAGAAGCAGGAACACTGTAATGGGGGATGATCATCCCAGCCGCAGGATCCTGGCAATAGCCAGGTGTGGGCTACAGCGGGCGGCCCCTGGGGAAGACACCGGCCTAGAAACCAGGGCGAGGGAGGGGCGAGAAGCTCTTGGGGCCTGGCATGCTGCAGCACCCCAAAAGATGGGTCTGAGGAGCAGAGGATGCTTGATTCCGCGCCAGTCTCACTCCCCTGGCTCTATGACTTCCAGCTTTAGCAAAAAGAGAGCCGCTATAAGGAGCCCAGGGGGCAGGAGACAGGACACCAGACACAGTAAGTGGATGGGGAGCCAACGGACATGATTCCATTTCAGAACCAAGCCAGGAGCACACAAAACAAGACACTTCCGTAAGGAGGGGAATTCAATCTTTGCTAAAGCCTTTGACTCAGGCGTCTCTCAGCTCACTTCCTTTGACTCACTGTGCTCCGTGGGAGGAGGCACAGGCTGAGCAGCCACATGTAGAGTATAAAATGACGCCCCCACTGCCATTAGTCAGTAAGATGGGAGGTGTCAGAAGGAGGGAGAAACACAGCGGGTCTGAATTCCCATGCAGATGACACCCCACCTTTGGGTCTCACTTTCCCCATTTGCACAATGAAGGGTATCCAGCGTTGATATTCTGTGGTGCCGTGAACAGCACCTGCCCCTGTGCCGGTGATGTGGCAAGTACAATAGGAGGTAGTAGGCAGCCAGAGCATGCAGTGAGAGCATCCCAATATGATACACATTCAGTAGCGGGCGTCACTTCCGGGATGTGGAAGAGAAGCAATGCACATGCTTGGCTTATTGAACGAATACACATATATGTGCAGTCTTGTCCCTTCAGGCAGATGACTATGCATATACACATATGGTCACATCCCTGGAGGCGGGAGATATAAAACTGACTATTGTGACGTCAATAACAATGAAAAACAAGGAAATTAACTCCAAATAGATTCTCCCTTTCATCCCAGATGGTAATCTCTAACTTCATAAGCCAGTAATAAAAAATTTCTTTGAATAATTGTTTTCCCAGGACACCTTAGTAGTATTGGCAAATATGTGATGCTGAACAATAGCAAAAGCCTCTTTCTCAAATCTGATTTTGCTTCCATTTTTTTTTTTTTTTTTTTTTTTTTGGTCAGGAAGGATGGTTTCCAGTCTGAAAAGTGCCAGAACGAGCATTGCTACGCGGGAAGTGAAGGCTGGAAAATAAGGAAGCACCAGGGATATAAATGCTCTCGGTGCTTTGGGCTTGGGCCCCAGCTCCCCTACTCATGGGCTTGTCTCAAGGAGCGTGAGGTGCTGGGGGCAGACACTCGGAAGTTCTGATTTTCAAAAATGAGGAGGGAATTCCACAAACGACATAGAAGTGAGTTTGACACCATGGGGGCTAAATGCAAAGAGCAGAGGCCACCACGAGCCAGCGTGGGCCCACCAGGCAGAAGCTGTGCAGATAAATCCCGTTTTCTTCCTTGTTCCAGGTCTCTAGACAGATTAGGCAAATGCCAGAGAATCAGCACATCTGGATCCTCCTCCAGGCCCTTACATTCCTGTGGACAAGACAGAAACATGGGCCTTGGGTGTTAGGACCACTGCCCAGGGCTTGTTCCTTGTTGAATGATCACACCCCACGGGCGCCGACTTGGAGTTCCCAGGAGCCAGGGGACCCAGGTCTGCTTGCAGGCCTCTGACTTTGGGTCCAACTCTGCAACGTTTTGATCAGTGAAATGATTAAAAATAATGAAGGCTTGCTTTTCAGATTTGAGGTGAGAAGAAAAGTAAGGCTATGAGGTGCCACAATCACAAGCTATAAAGACGCCCACAGAGGTTTTTTTCTGCTTTGAAAACTGTTAAGCCCTTTATTCAAATGGAAACGAATACAGAAACACAATATGTAAACACGAGCGTGGAGGAGCTGCTGTTTAAAATGGGAGCGAACACAGGAGCCCTGACTACCAGATCCCCTACCTGCTCCCCTCCCGCCTTCCACTGAGGCTCCGCGGTGGCCCTGTGAGATCCCCGCACGTTTAAGGGACAATCTAACAGGAAGGAACTTAACCGTCACATCTAATCTACAAAGGGCAGAAAGGTGCATAGCTCATCCTTATTTTTGCCTTTTGAGATTAAGAAATAAAGACGTTTGAGGGTTCTTCTGCGTGTGAGCCGTTGTGGGAAGAGAGAGACTGCAGGTGTCACAAACAGTGACCACACAGGTAAGGAAAGGAGGCTGAGCGGAGGCACATGCGGAATGACTATGAGGCTTTCCTTCAGAACCTGCAGCTGAAAAGCTGTGGTGCCAACTCCAAGGAAGTGAGTCACATGATCGATCTCTGGCCTCAGGTCCTGCTCCGAGGGGGGTCGGCCCCTCCCAGTGTGGGCAGGGCAGCGCAGCTCAGAACACTTCAGGAGGACCAGGGACAGTGCCCGTGTTTAGAGGAGAGGGACAAGGGTGATGGAGGGTGTCTCAAGGCAATCTCAGCATCTAGGGACCAGCTGAGGAGACCTGGCCCCAGGGGATGCAAACTGAGGATCTGGGACAGACAGGAAATGATGGGAAATCAGAACTAGGTTCTGAGAGGCTCCTGGGGGCAGGATGAGAACCAATTGGGGGGGGGAGGGGCAGGGGGAGAAGAGGGCAGACAAATGGTAGCTCCATCAGAGGAAGGACTTCCCACTAATCAGAACCAACTATAGACAGAAGAGGCCACTGGAGGAGACTCAGCTCCAGCCACAGAGGTGAGTGACCAGGGCTGGAGGGCCTCCTGGCAGGGCTGCTACACCCTGACTTTCGTGTTTGATAAGGGATTGGAATAGACGCCTCCTAATTCTGAAGAGCGACGATTCTAAATATATTCTCATTATTCAGAATCCTAAACCTCCCGAACTGCAAATGACAAGATCATTTGTCACAATACTGAGTAATGACAAGTGACATTTACAAAAGTGGCCCTAAGTTTGGGCAATTCTCCACAAGGACATTCCTAAAGCAAGATAGACGATACGTAGGAAAATTCCATGACGACTGTCATTAGCTGGCATGCCATCCATGCTCTGGGTCGTCACCACCAATGATAATGAACCTGACCCTCTCTCTACTCCCAAGCCAGTCTGGACAAAGGAGTGTACCACAGCAAATGTGATTCCTCCTACCCCTCCGCTCACGTGTATTCCCGCAGCAGATGCATTTATGAAAATTAGTCCTTTAAGAAACAAAAGTAGTACATGCAAACTTATTTTTAAAAATATTCAGATAATGTAATATTTTAAAAAAATGCATTTGCTTTTTGGATCACTGTTTTTGCAGAACCTCTACATGTGAAGGATACTAGGCTGTGATGGTAGGTGTATGCCTACACACACAGCACTACAATCACACTAACATACCACTCTTGAATTTAATACTCTTTGACCACCAACACCGTGCAAACCCTCTTTCTGTCTCTTAGTTCCCATGCACTGCCCCCACCCCTTCCACGAGCTGCTCCATCAGTTGGGTCCCACTGCGTGTCCTGTGAGGTGCGGGAACCTGTGGGGAGGGGACAGAGAGCCTTTTACCCGCAACTTGAAACTATCAACACCCACATCTCCAAGAACAAGCGGGAAGGTGGGTGGCTTCTGAACAGTTGTTCCCCGAGTTCATAAACAGAAGTACATGTAAACTTACTTTTCAAAATATTCACCTTGGAGCCTGAGGCACAGCCAGGGATTCCCTTGTAGCACAGCTGCAGGTGCAAGTTCTGGTTTATCCGTCCTGGAACTATCCAGGGAAACATGGACCGGACCTGGGTGTGACCAGACACCACTTCCGATCCCACCCAACCCTAGAATTCTGTGCGTCTGTACGCAAAGTAATATGCTAAGATGTTTACAGACTAAACCCAGTAGATATTTACATGTAATCAGTGCATTGGACAAATAGGTCAATGCTTATTTGCTGGTTCATTTTACCTTTGCATTAAAATAAGGAGGGATTATTTGCTTCGTAAAATATTCAGGTTGGTCCAGATAAAAGAGTTCCTCTGGCTTAAAAGTCCGTGATTGTTTTGTTTCATATCAGGTGTCATTATGTGATTTATTTTCAACATCAACGTACCTAGATTATGGGAAGCTAACATCTGACATCATATTTGAATTCACCCGCATTGTCACTAACTGTGCAACCTTGGCAAAGCACTGTTTCATTTAATTCCTGACACTCGGGGCATTTCTGCACAGAGCAAATAGATTGATAGTCATTGTTCACGCCCTTCTGTTCTGATTGCTGAGGCACATTCACATTGAGCAGAGCAAGGTGTAGCTCTCTCAATACTTATACTCATGGATGTATTACTCTCCAAGATTCACAGTTGGAGAAACATTAGCCAGAAACATATGTCCATTAAATTGCTACTCTCCCTCCCAGTATATCACAGTAGCTAAGAAATAACTCTAGAAATGGAAAGACTTGGGGTTATATGTTCACGAGACTCAAACAGCTCAATTCCCAAAGGATTTTGGCAACATATTCATACATTTTGAAAACACTTTCCACCCAGCTCCCATCACAGCTCATTTGATCGGGTCTATTTCAACATGGAAAATAAAAATCCCTGGAGGCAGAGTACAGATTAACTTTGAGAATAAGGACAGATATAAAAACGCAAACTCGAGACAGACTCTTCTGAAGCAGGAGGGAAAACACTCTATAGCCTCAATATTCTCTCCTATTTGGTTCCTAGTTAGTCATTGGGACCCAATGCCTACCGTGTGCAGCCACTGTAAATTCTGTCTGAGGCTGGGCTGAGGACAAGGTCCCTCTCTGTGAGAATACCTGGGCACCCCTCATTAGTAAAGTGCAGAGAAACGCAAGCCCCAGGGCCAGTCCTGGCATCAAAACCAAATCGCTCCCCAGGACTTACCAGCCGCTCTGCTGGTCCCGTCCTGCCCAGGTGACGGTTCTGCTGTTCGTGAATAGAGGATTGGCAGGTTGGGGAGCTGGGAGGAAATGCAATTTACTGCATCTGGTAGCAGAGAACAGGGAATACAATTAGGCACAGTGTCGGGAGGCCCAATAGGTGCACTGCCGAGACAGCAGCTTGTCTGCCCTACATAATGGAGCTCCGAGGAGGGTGCTGGGTGAGAGGATCAGGGTAAACAAAGAGAAGCATTTGCCCAGTGGCTAGTATTCAGCAGAGTAGCTGAGGCAGGAGGGATCCTGGCCAGAGAGCTCAAGCCCAGGAATGCTCTACGTATTAAAAGAGTCATCGGAAAGCTCTAGATTCTAAGAATACAATGAGTTCAGGGTGGGGGACATGAGATGGGCCGGTGAGAGTCATTTATCAGCTTGCTGGGATTGACCAAATGTGGGCCATCACACTAGCAATGTGCATTCAACAGTAATGAAAAGTAGATCTGGGGCTCATTCCCTGAATTGGAAATACAGCTTGATGTGCCTGATTCATTCAGAAGACCAGTTTTATATGCATTAAAAAAAATTCTAGAATCTATCCCATGTTTTCAGTACTTCAACTGGTGTTGTAGCCAGAAAATCCTAAGTCCAAATAACAACACCCAGGGAGCTCACCAATAGCTCAGTTGCAGGAAATGGTGCAAAAGAGGGAGACCAGTTCTGTTTGGGAAAAAGACCTTGACAAGCCTCTTCAGGGAGGTGAGACCCCGGCAGGCATGAACTTCAGCAGGTGCCAAAGTGTCAGAGGAGAGGGGGAAGCCACTGGGGTGAGACAAGGAGAGGAATCTGTGTGTGCCCCAGAGAGAAGTGGAAAAGTGGAGTGATGTGATTTCTTCCTGTGTCATAACCATATCCCAGACCCTGGGAGGTCAGTCACTTATCAATAATTACATCTGCTCACTGCCTATGCCCACTGAATGTCTCACAATCACCTCAAACTCAACATGTCCAAAAGCAGACACTTATCCTCACGCGTCTGCTGCTTCCCCCCTATTCTGCACCCCCATGCCCTGTGTCCCTGTTGGTTTTAGCAGGCTTCGTTTTTCTTTTTGTAATTTCATGGTGGAGAGGATTGCAAACAGACACTGCATTAGGAGTAGGATTAGTTCAGTTCTATACAGGGTAGACCAACGATTTTCAACCCGTGTGCCACAGGAACTTTTAAATCATGCAATACCTGACTATTTAGACAGGGGCCCGGACCTCTTTTCCCTTAGATTGTCAAATTAAAAAATGGTAACAGCCAACACAACAATAGCCGCCCAGTATGAATGAATCAAAATTATACCTATATTTTTTGTCAGACTGGCAAAAAATATGCAGAATTTTAGTAATTAGTGTGTGTGTGCCATGAGATGAGAAAGGTCGAAACTCACTGATCTAACTCATGTGTGAGTCTGACAATCCCGAATGTATGGATATTGGACCACTTGGTTCTTAGTGCAAAGAACACACTCTGTGAGTGAGGATGGAGGGGAGTTTCTCTGAATGGGTTTTTCCACATCAACCACTTGGGGAGAAGGAACAGGAAATCCAGAATATGCAGACCTGAGATTAGAGTGAGGCTCAGGTTACTGGCTCTCTCTGGGGCCTATGAATGCTGGAGCTTGGACCCTGGGCCAGGCAGACATGGTTGAAGAGCCTTTATTGCAAGGAAGGAAGTTGAGCCATTGAGATGACAGTGAGCTGGGAGATGGCCATAAAGCCACCTGGGGTACCCCATGAATATGGGCTTGGATTTGAGCCTGGCCTCTGGGGGTAGCCATATGTCTGAAGTTGCACATTATTTTCTGTTGAACTGCCCTGCCAGTATTCCTCAACTTGGGTTGCAGACCTTACTCTCACTGTGGGGAGCTGTGGGAAGGGTCTGGGCCCCAAACCAGCGCAAGGCAGGACCAAGGAGAGCAGCAGCTGGTCCTGACTGGGTAGGGTAGATTGCTAACCTGATCCATGGGAAGAATGGAGCAGCAATCTGGGGCGAGAGGGCCAATTTAGGGCACAAGAGATGACCAGAGCAGATCTATAGAACTTGTGATTTCCAGAACTCTGTAGATTGGGATCTCAGTAAATCTGACTTCCTGCATTTAAATGAGGTGCAGGCTCAAGACATTAAGACCAGGTGAGAACTCATGAACTGGTCAAACATCAGTCTCATACAGCAAGGGCTGAGGTGGGGCCAGGGCATGCTTCTCTTGCCAGTTCCCATCCAAGGTTTCATAGCAGCTCTTCCATGGGTTAAAAAAACATACTGTATGCAATTTATAGTTACACAAGACCCGGTGTCTACTTAAGGCAGTAAAAACCACTCACCCAATTGATGAAGATGCCGCTGTATAACAAGTGTGCAGATGAGGTGGGGGAGGAAGTCAGGAGGGTTCAGAATGTATATGGCTGGGAATTTCTACTCATGACTGGAATACATTGCTCTTGACTACCAGGGCTACCGTGTGGTCAAAGCCATTGGTGGTCCAGAGGTACAGAACCCTCATTTCCTCTGGCATGCACAGTGGGGGCAGGCATAGGGGAAGAGGGGTCATGACACCCGCGAACACCCGCAGCCATCTCCTTGGCACCTCATTCCGCTCGGGCTGCTCTTGCTAATTATCTGTGGTCCTTGTACAGTTAGTTATATAATCTGGTTGGCCTTGGATTCCGCAACCAGTTTCAGAAGTTGGGTATTTTTATTAAGGTATTATTAGTCTCCAATCATCTTGTGTTAGTTCTTAAGTAACAGCAGTTGATGGGTTCTAAGACGGTCTTGGTAACTCTGAAGTCAAAGGGGCCTTGGGAATGAAAGACTGAGAAAACAATCAGGCGCTTCACAATCCCTCCCCTGGACGTGCTCCAGTTTTTACCCTCAGACCACAGAGTGACCTAAACGTTGGCCACATTCTTGGAAGGATGTGTTTCCTCCTTCAGACTTTTCTTTGCCAGTAGACGTGTTGTGATAGAAAGTACTCCTAATCCCTGACTAAGTTAGAACCAGAGGTGGCAGGAACCATAAATCAGGGTGACAGGTAAGACCACAAAACCCAGGGTGACAGGTAAGGCCATTTATTGGGATACCTAAGACTTCACATCCTCTTACTTCTGAGGTCACCAATCTTGTCAAAAAGCAACAGAGGACAGAGTCCTAAAGGCAATTTCTCTGCAAGCTCTCAGGTTTCTCACCCCTCTTGGAACTGCTTGGGTGAACAGATGACCAGAGTGGGAAGTAGTGCAGGAGGGAACGAGAGAAGTTCAGAGTGAGAATGAAAGAGACAGTGGCAAGAGTGTATAATGAGGTTTCATTTTTGCTTATTAACATGTCATGGAACATGTGGGTCTCTGTGGCCCACACAGACTTCCAGGGACATGACATGCAGGCTCCTCCCCTTCCCTAATTAGAGAGAGAATTCCAGGAAAGGTCCTGGTTTGAGGTGAGAGAGAGAGAGAGAGAGAGAGAGAGAGAGAGAGAGAGAGAGAGAGAAAGTGAAGACATAAAAGGCCAGTTGTACATCCTTCTGGTATGTGGGTGTCTGGGGGTCAATGTCCCAAGCCCCATCCCAGCTGACACTTACTGCACTCCTGCTGGCCATATACTCTGCCTCTGTTCTACCCTGGCACCCGGGAACCACTGTCTTTCTCACACTGCCCTGCAATCCCCCCAAACAGGAAAGGTCACATCCTCAGACCATGCTCTACCTCCAAAGCACAGAACAAGAGCCCTGATTTGGCCACACCCTAGAGAAGGTTCTAGAACTGTCATAGGTACTCATCCTGGAGTCTCTGCTGGCTCAGCCCTGACCTGTCTCTGCCACATGCACTGTGAGGGTGAGATTTAATTTAATACCTTCCCAAAGATCACCTGGCTAGCCAGAATCCAGGTCCTCTGCCTTTCACTTGCTTGGAGAGGAGGGGGGAACCAAAAACACAATACATTTTGTTTCTGAAGTCAGAATTATCCTTAGTGTAAGATTCTTTGCTCATCCAGAGAAATACATTACCCATCCCTTTTCCCATACATTTCCAGGTGACATTGGGCAAACACTGATGCCAACTCCTATTCTGGCTCCTGATTCTCTTCCTAGTGTAGAGGTTGACTCTATAAGAACCAGATGAGAGATCAACCAAAGAACTTGTATGCATGCATATGAGCAAAACCAATCGACACAGACGGTAGGGGGGTGAGGGCTTGTGCTTGGGGGTGGGGGTGGCAGGGGAGAGGTCAATGGGGGAAAAAGTAGACTCATGTAATACTTTCACCAGTAAAGAATTAAAAAAAAAAAAAACACAAAACGAACCAGATGAGCAGATGGATCTGATCCTTCCACAAGTCCCACAATTCGAAGCAGGTCTAGCTGAGGGCCAGAGTGAAAGTGGGAATCGAGTGGGTTTCCTAAGTTCATAGCTAACGATTTGGGGAGCCAGGTTAAGAATGAGAAGCTCACAATCCCAAGTTCATCTACATGGCCCTAGGGAAGGAGAGCGGAGGCAGGGGCAAGGAAGGGAAAAAAGAGCAGGAGAAGGCCTCCTCCTGCCCCGATGGGGAGGGCCCTGCTCCCACACCTCATGTCTCCCCCTCTTCCTGGCCCCAGGGAGAAGAGTTCTGCCCAACCCCGCCTCCCTGGAAGGCTGCAGAAACTGCAGTTGCCGAATCAAAGAAAAACCAGAGGCCTTCGAAAGGTTTCCTAAACACCAGGTAACAGCCTTCGATGTGCAATGGGTGGTGACCTGGAGACCTACCCACCAGCACAAATGAGCTCCCTCCTGCCTGAGATCTGGTCCTGATGTTAACACTCTTTGCCGAGCATCTTTCAAGAAAAGTCCGAGCAGTGAACTCTGAGGAACGAATGGGAAGGAGAGCCAGGCCAGCTGTATAAGCTAGAAACAGCGAATCAAGAGACAGTCCCCGAAGAAGGCAGAGAAGGCTCCGGACGTGGGCCTCCTCGGCACCCTGGGAAAGGTGCCACTCTCTTTCTGATGCCCTTACACACCAACACGCCACGTCTCCTGGGAGCCTGTGTTAATGAAGCTAAGCTGACCAGGAAGGAAACATTTGTCCACAGACGGGGCAGAGAGCGCTCACACTTACCTCCATCCGCACTGGAGAAGCTCTGTGGAAACAAAAGCAGGGCAGAGCGTTAGTTACTACACATGCGAGGACATAACCCCTCCTTCATGTAACCCGTCTTTCTCCCCCAGGCCAGGCCCAGATTTTGACTGTGATGGGCAAACCCAATGCTCTCTGCTCTTCTGGGAAATGTGTTTGGGATCCTGAAATTTAAGGGAAAGGTTTACCATCCCCAACATCTACCGAATTCCTCCCAGTCAAGATTTCTTTCGATTATCCAGCCAATACCCTTGGTTGTATTGAAGAAGTAATATCAGAAAATCCAATCGGAAAATTAATTTGTTTAGATTGCTTTCCTGTGGCCAAGGGGTGCCTGAGGAACCGGGGTTACGGAAAGGAGAGAAGGTCCGGAGACAGTCAGAGCCTCCTGGCTCTCTGGATTCTCACCTCCTTGCTGCACGGCACGGACTGTTTTCATATACAGTGACATTTCATGTATTTACGCTTTGTTTTCCCAACTCATGTCTACTGGGTATGGTTTTGCCTCTGGCCTTTTTATAAAGGAAAGACTTAAACTAAAGCCATGGGAGCATGTTTAATCTGCTTCATAAGAACTGGTTTTAGGATTCTAGAGTCCAACATTAGATGACTTCCCAGGCATTAGACGTACGGAGAGTAGGGAGATGGGTTTAATATTGAATGAGTCTCCCTGCCTCCTCGGCAGGCCAGGTGGTCCCAGAAGACAGGCCACCCTCAGCGTCAGAGCGGGCCCTGTCCTCGCACATCTGGCCCTCGTGTCCAGAGTGTGGGGCTCAGCCTCCTCATCAGCACCAACTGGCCTTTTCTCCAATTGGCAGCGTTTCCCTGGAGCTCACTTCCCCGCGGCTAGAGTTTAGAGAAATCGCATGTTTCCTTCACCTTCTGAAAGTCCTTGAAGGATTTTTCCGTCTCCTTTAGTTTCTCTAGGATGATTTGCTCTTTGGCGGATATCTGGGACTCTTCACTTTCTAGCGCTTGGATTTCCTGCTCCAGCCTGGAAAACACACAAACAGAGGACTGGGGTTACTTTATTGTCCTGCCACCCCAGGGCCAGAGAGCAGCTCCTTCCTGGGGGGGAGAGGGCATCCTGCCAGTCCCCGTTTTACCTTGCGCTGAGGTCCCAGGCCAAGGTTTTACATCACAGAGCATCCTGTGTTTTCAGCGTTGCCACTGAGCAGACGGTGGCCAAAGGAAAACAACCCAGAGCTGCTGTCGCTAATTCACGGCCACCACTTTGCAAAAACGCTTTGCCATACGCTCAACACCCACGTTCTTCATTTGGAGGTAGATATTTTTACATAGCAGAGGACATAATAGCTGGAGGCTAAGAGCTTCATATTCTCCCAGTCATCTCGGAGTAATTGCTCTCCTATCAGGTTAGCCAAAGTGTGAAGAGCCAATTTTACTCTGCCGGGCTGGTGTGGCTCCGTGGTTGAGCATCAACCCATGAACCAAGAGGTCACCGGTTTGATTCTCAGTCAGGGCACATGCCTGGATTGTGGGCTCGATCCCCAGTAGGGGGCATGTGGGAGGCAGCTGATCCATGTTTCTCTCTCATCTTTATTTCTATCTCTCTATCCCTCTCCCTTCCTCTCTCTCTAAAAACCAATAAAAACATATAAAAATTTTAAAAATAATAAAAATGAAAGAAAGAGCCAGTCTTACTCAAAGGAAATAAGTTGCCAAGAAATGGTTGGTGGCCAGGACCCTGGAGAGCCTGCGGTCATCTCCCTCTACCATCCAAAAGAGAGGAGATGAATTGGACTGATACAGTAATCCCTACTCTTCTGGAACTCCCCTCAGTTTTCACAGCCATCCTATATATATTTCCTGAAAGGGAAATTTCAGCACTGCCTGGAGACTCTGGGAATATTCCAGAACAGCAGAGACAGTTATGATTGGGGGAAGTCTCAGCAGCTGTATTCTTTCAATGAAATGACCGTAATACATTAACTTTTATTGAGCAGTAAGTATTGAGCCAGGAATTGAGCTAAGAATTCACATGGCTTATTTTATTTCACCTTCCCAATGACCCTGGGAGTCAGGAATCCCCATTTTACCGATGAGATCATTAAGGCTTGACAAGGGACTAGTTTGCTATTGCACAGCCTCAAAGCAGGATTCAAGCCGGGATGTCTGACTCTAGACCCTGCTCCTGACCATTGTGCCAAACTCTTACCAGGTGGGCTCTACAGTATTTCCCGTTTTCCTGCCTGTTAATTAACCCTGTGCACTCGCTTGCTTTTTTCTCGATTCCTTTATTCTAATGCTAACCGTGTGGAGTCACACTTGACATCCGAGTGCAAAAGGTTAAGCATTGAGTATATTGGCATACTGGGATGGCACCGTTGTGCCGTAATGCCTTTGGGGTTATGAGGGATGGATGTCCCCGCTCAAAGGACTGTAGACTATTGTGCTTCCTGAATTATTTGGTCTGAATTTATTTGTTCACTCATTCATTCAATTTTGCTTTTGGTCTCTTTCCCCTCTGTCATGCTAGGAGCTTTGCTGCGGGTCTGTGCCTGCCTATACTAGTCCTCTCTCTTCTCCTCCTCCCCTCCCATCTTCTCATCTGCTGCTGGGAACAGGCTAACCAAGTCTGTTAGACTAAGACCGAAATAGTTCAGAGTGAGGTCTTCTGAGGGCTGAGGAACACCAAGACACAGGCATGGATTTATCTGGGGATGCACTGTACCCCGCTGAGGCCTTTTCTGTTTCTTTCCTAGGCATCAGAAAGAGAGCCTCTGGATGGATGACATTTTGTGTGCACGGGAGGCAACCAATGGATGTTTCTCTCTCATATCGATGTTTCTCTCTCTAAAAATTAAAAAAAAATTTCTTAAAAGAAAAAAATGGGCTATTTAAATTTTGTTTAACATGTTCCCAACTAAAAAAAATAATGTATTCTTTAAGCAGAATAAAAACAATAAGTTGCTTTTTAAAAATGCCTTGCCCTGGCTGGCATGGTTCAGTGATTAGAGCATTGGCCTGAGAACAGGAGGATTTGGGGTTTGATTCCCGGTCAAGGGCATGTAACTGAGTTGCAGGTTCAACCCCTCCATCCCCCAGTGGGGAGTGGGTAGGGGAGGCAACCAATGATGTGTCTCTCTCACATGATGTTTCTCTCTCCTCTCTCACTCTCTCTCCCCCACCCCCTCCCCTTCCACTCTCTCTAGAAAACAATGTGGGGAAAATATCCTCACTCCTTGGGTGAGGATTAAAAAATAAAAAATTAGAAGAAATTTTAAATGCCTCCTTTGGCCTGCTGCTGAGAAGGCAGCCTTTCTCCGGCTACGGCCCGGGGAAGGAGCCAGGGCCTCCGCTGCTCATATGACAAGTGAGGGGTTAAAGGGTAACTCCATCGATTTGCAGGCAATTCTACCAATATTTATGGAGGTTGTCTGGCTGGACTTGGAGGTAGGCATTACAGGGGATTCTAAAATAAACAAGATCATGTCAAAAATGGCTGACTTAAAAAAAAAATGCTAACTCCAAATAACTTGCTTCTGCCGGTGAAGCGGCCCGAGTGGTTAAGAATTCTCGGTGACCTGATGCCCACTGGCTGCCGACTGTCTCTGCAGCCTGGCCCTGGCACTATGAGTTTCAGGGCTCTCAGCTATATAGTTCAGGTGCTGAAGATTTAGGTCATGATAGTGGGTAACTGAGAAGGAACAGGGAGGGAGAGAGAGAGAGAGAGAGAGAGAGAGAAAGCAACGAAACTAGACTTTTGAGATAAGAACAACTAAGTTTCACCCGAAGGAAATGAATGCGGGAAATGGTCAGCGTATGTAAGTCTAAGCAAGTCAGACCAAGTAGCAAATTTCTCTGTAAATGCACATGGGGGTTTGGGCCCGGTCCTCGGGGCGCTGGGTGGCCCAGGCCGCTGTTTTTCTTTGGGAAAACTGAGTCCTTGGGGCCGAGGGGCATTCTGAGAAACAGTGTTAGGGGTTAATAAGAGTCATCCCAGCTGGGCTAGAAATGCCACTGTTTCGTAGTTTCACGACTGAAATCGAATGCAGTCTTCCCTGGAGGAGCCAAGTAGGATATTGCCGAGCTAAAAATAAAGAACGGGCAGGAAGTGTAATTTATACACAAGCTTTAGGCTGAGACAGGTGCACATAACAGCCTCCGACCAGCTCGCTCAGTTTCTTCGGAGCGAAAAGCAGACTGTAATAGGCGGTCAGGAAAGGTGACACAGTGCAGCTGTGTAGGTTTAATTTACTGGGGATGAAGTTGCAATCATGGCCGAACGGTCTTATAAAGTCTCCCTAAACCCAAACAGACCTTCCGCACAGGAAATACAAAGAGTCTATGGCTCTGGGAAGAGCATCGATCATTCTCTCATTTCAAAATCCATGTATGCATTCATCCATCCAACTGCTTGCAAACACCTCTCTCTATCAGTCCCTGGGTTGAGCAGCTCAATCAGCCACAGTGTCTGTGCTTGAGCATTCTCGGTCAAGTGAGGAGAACAGCCAGGTAAACACATACGTTATATGACAACCCAAACACGGCCATCATAAAGGAAAGAGCGATGTGTTGTGGAAGTGTCAGCTCTGCCTAGGAGTGTGGCAGGACTCCAGCCAATTTGCCTGCCTGCCCAGTATCCTCCCTTTCCTCCATGCTAACAGAATCCGCATTTTGTTGGGGGTGGCAATGTGCTGAGTCGAAAATGTACCCATCCCAGCTTCCACTGCAGAGAAGGGTGGCCACAGGGCAGCTCTGACCAATGAGATGTAAGTAAAAACTGTTGGGGGAGACTTCTGGGAAAGCTCCTTAAAAGGAGGAGGGCTGATGTCTGTGGCCTATGGTGCTTTGTCCTTCCCCTTCTTCCTGCCTGCAGGGACCTGGTGCGAGAGCGATGTATTAGTTTCCAATTGCTGCTATAACAACGGCCACAAGCGTAGGGGCTTACAACAATATGAACTTACTATCTTCCATGGGTCAGAAGACTGACATGGGTGTCACCAGACTATAATCAAGGAGTTGGTAGAGTTGTGTTCCCTTTTGAAGGCTCTAGGAGAGAATCGGTCTCCTTGCTTTTCTAGCTCCCAGAGGCCACCCACGTTCTTTGCCTCATGGTCCCCCTTCCTCCATATTCAAGGCCAGGAATGATGTAACTCTCTACCCGTTCTCCCCCAGTCCCATCTCCCTCTGACTCTTCTGTGGCCTCCCTCTTCCACTTGGAATGATCCTTATAATCACATTGGGCCGACCCAGATAATCCAGGGCAACAATCTCCCTGTTTTGAAGTCAGCTATTTGGATTCCATCTATAACTTTAATTCCCCTTTGCCAGTATTCACAGCCTCTGGGGATTAGGATGTAGACATCTTTGGGGTCCATTACTCTGCCTGCCACAGGGAATATGATGCTGAAGGTGGAGCAGTGAGCTTGTGTCCACAGCGGCAAGAGTACACGAAGCATGGCTGAGTGCGCAGGAGGAGAGCAACTGTCTGGGGTCTGGATGGCTTCCTGGAGGGACTGTACCCGCTCTGGATCGTGGGCTCCCGATTTCTTGTTATGAATTTAAGCTGCTGTTGTGATCACAGGTGAATCCAATTTCTAACTGATACAAGGGGGCGAGAAGAATGTGACTGAGTAGGTTGTATGTTAGCGGGGCCATTCTCTGACCCCTCATTGCATTACTTGAATACTTAACCTTCTCTCTTTCTCATTATATCTCTCTATCTCTGTCTTAGTACCTCTGTTTCTATATTCCAGGTAAAGTATTTGGGAAGAATAATGTTTGTTTTCACAGAAATAGATGCTACAAAAGTCACTTTCCATATTTCAGGAAGACAGTGCGTTTGTTTCTATGGTGCTCCCAAAATATTTTTCATTTGTGATTCCACTTGCAAGGAAACAGCTTCCGTTTATTTAGATGAGTGTATCTGGAATCACCGCAGATCGCTGGGTATCTTACTGTGAGAAAAGGTTACCGGCCCTTAAGTAAACAGAGGATTTCCACTTCTCCTTAGGGAAGAATAGGACCTTCCTTGACGGTAAGGTATCAGTGGAAACTCAAGCTCATTTCATTTCTTTTCCACGTCATCACTGACAGAAATGTGGCCCGAGAACAGTCCCTTCAAGATTTACTAAAATACAGCTCATTTCCTTTCCCTGGTCTCCACCACCTCCTTCCCGAATTTCACCCAACTGCTCCGGCTGGAAGTTCACACCCTCCACGCGCTGCTCTAACCCCGTCCCAGCCCTACACCTTCCCCTGTGTTCCAGCCAAAACAGATTACTCGTGCTCCGTGAGAAAACCAGGACTGCCTGCCCACTGCCAGCTCCATCTACCGAAAATACACCTAATAACAAAGACCAAACCCAGCTCTGTCTCTTTAGTAAAACGGTTTCCCTTAAGTCCCCTCAACCTAATGTGTTCAGTCCCCATCCAAATCCCACAGCATCTTCAGCCTCTTGGCACCTGGGACACCCCACCTGGCATCAGAGAATTGGAAATGTGTTTATCCCCCCACAACCTGTACTACCTCTCGCCCAAGTACAGGCTCATCGAGAGACAGATAAAATACTGTATTTTATTCCCTGTACCTCAGATTCCGCCCTGTACATATTTGTTAAAAGAATGAAAAGCAAGGTAAAGCAAGAACACACGTTTAAAGGATTCTATCGTGAAACTAGCTTGGAAGTGGCGATATTAAGTAGATTTTTTCTAATCTTGGCTTGGTTTTGCTAATTTCCCTTAAAATATACTAATTTATATACCTCTTGAGAAAAAAAGACATTGATATTAGATTGATTTATTGCTTTATCTAAATATACAGCTGGGACATAGTAACATTTTTCATTAATAATGTTGGTTTAATCAAATTTAATCCTGAATATAGATGAATGAAAATTTCTCTCTCCATAAATTTTCCTTCGCCCCTGGCAACCAGCCTCCCTCCTTCTCTTGTGTATTTATTCCATCTGGAATCACGTGGCTCAGAATCTGGGCAGGTTGATTTCTGCTACGGAAATGATTTCCGAGCTCACACTGAGCATTAATTCCTTGAGTGTAATTCTTGTTTGAGTTGGTTTCATCAGAAATAAAGAGTTTTGATTACATGAAAGTGAGATGATCTCCTTTAAACAGTACACTTCTCAGTAGCTTAAACTCTTCCCAAGAAATGTCTCTTCATAGGAAGAGAAAGTCTCATCCAGCCTTCTTACCTCCAGCCTCCGACTCAGGCACGCTTCTGAAGGCCAACGCCTCCACCTGTGCGCCTGGCCTTGTGCAGATTCCTCTGGGATGGCACTCTATCAATCCCCCCCTTTCCCCTGTAGCTTCAACCTTTCCCCAAGATGCCTCCTTCCTTTTAGTCCATAAAAAGAATCAATTCCCTCACACTAAAAATAGGTGAACTTCTCTTGAACCTGCATCCTGTTCAAGTTACTGGTGAATCTCTCTTCCAGATTTCCCCAACAGCACTTGCCTCTTGCTGTCTCAACATCCTCACATCCCAACCGCCCCTCAGCTTATTCCACTCTGCCTTCTGCCCCGCCACTCTGGTGTATATGGTCTTGTTAAAGTCCACACGTGCCAAATCTAATGGAGACCCTTCGGTGTGAATCAGTTGACTTCATTTTTAAGCACTCCTTCTCTGCCTTGGAGCCCATGACACCATATTCTCCACATGGGCTTCTCTTCTATCATTTCATCAAATGTTCATTTGGTTCCCTGTTCTCCTCCTCCTCTTCCTCTTCCTCCTCCTCCTCCTTCTCCTCCTCCTCCTCCTCCTTCTTCTTTTGTTAATCCTCACCCAAGTATATTTTTCCCATTGATTTTTTTTAAGAGAGTGAAAGGGAAGAAGTGGGGAGAGAGAGAAAAAGAGAAACATTGCCACAAAAGAGACACACTGATTGGTTGCCTCCTGCATGTTGCCTCCTACTGGGGCCAGGGATGGAACCTGCAACCCAGGTATGTGCTCTTGACTGGGAATCAAACCCATGATCCTTCAGTGTGTGGGCCGATGCTCTAACCACTGAGCAACCAGCCAGGGCTGTTTACTTCTTGTTCCACACTCTATCCCTGGAAAATCATGCCCAGGCTTGTGCTTTTATTCCCACCTACATGTGGACATCTATCCAATCTATATATTCAAATTCTTCCCTGAACTCCAGCTCCTATATACAATTGTATTTTCAATATCACCCCCTGAATGCTCCACAGATATATCAAACCCAACATATGCAAGACCAAACTCATCTTTCTGCATAAAGCTGTTCCCCCCTCTGGCATTCTTTACCTCCGTTTTTGATCCCATTGCCAATCCATTCTACTTCAGATGGAAACAGGGTTGTCACCTTGAACTCCCACTCGCTCCTCTCTGATAATCACCACACACCTGTATTAGCCGCCAAGTCCTGCCAAGTTGCCCACAGATTTCTTTCACATCTCTTCCTCTTCAGCCCTGCATGGGCTCTCTCCTTCTTTCTCCTAAATGCCTACATCGACCTTCTAATCAATTGCTTGCTCTACCTCTACCCAGACTATCACCCTCAAACCCAGATTGTGCCTAGACAGACCACAATTGCACCCGCCTGCTGAAAACCCTTCACAGACTCTATGCCTTAAACTCCTTAATCTGACACACTTTCAGCTTCTCACTTGCCTCCAGGAACAATGAGTTCCTTGTAGGTCCTGCACATAGAGTGCTCTTTCTTGCCTCACTGCCTTTGCTCATACTACCCCCTCTGCCTGGATGGCCCTGGCTCCCTCTCTTTCCCTCCTCCTAACTATTACTCACTCTTTAAGAATCTGCTTAGGTACTGTCTCTTTCTGGAAGTCATCCCTGAGACCTTGCCCTTCCTCCTTGCTGCCATATCTCCTGGATATATTTCATCACCAATTTTATCCCATTGTATTTCAATCACTTGTTTATGGATTTGGGGTTCCCTCCCCACATCCCATTTGCAAAGCTCTTAAGGTTAATGGCCATCTCTTCTTTATCTTTCTTTGAAATAAAAAGCATCTACCTAGCTTGCTTCTAGCAAGGTACCCTGCTCAGTTAAAGTTCCCAAGAAGTGTTGGTTGAGTCAGTGACTGATTGAATAAATGCATATATTGTTTCTCAGCTGGAAGTAGCCTCAAGACAGACCCTTTGACACAATTCTTTCAGTCAAATATGATTCATAAAGAACAACAAATTCAAATGAATGGCAATTAATGAACTTAGTAAAAAAGAAACGTGTATCACTTCCTTTCTTGCAGATCAGATAAGGTCGAAGGTAACTGCTCTGTTTTCTAGGTTTTTCATTCTTTCCCCCAAATATCTCCAATATATAATTTCACCTGACCCCGTGTGTGTGTGTGTGTGTGTGTGTGTGTGTGTGTGTGTGTGTGTGTAATGCACTGCTCCTATTTCCTCTGGGGCTCACCTAAATAAAACCACAGGTGGACGACACAGATATGCAGGAATTGGGCCAGAATGATGGATAGTCTCAGCATTAACTTTGTTTCACCCTATGATTCTCTTTTGCGTTGGCCCCTTCATGCAGGAAGCATCCGGGCGTTCAGAACTGATTGTGAAAATTGTAAAAAGTGTTTATGTGGCGCATTTCCCTCTTCCAAATCCCTGTTTACTCACTGTTTGTGCCTAAACAGCACTCAGTGACAGCCTTCCTGCTGAGCTCGACTTTCCCGTCAGCCTGTGTGTGTGTGTGTGTGTGTGTGTGTGTGTGTGCGCACACAGCTGCATCCACAGCTCTTACAAATGCCCACGTTGGGGATAACATTTTTGCTTATTGTCCACATTAGAGGTTACTCAGGAGAGACGGATGGAGTTAATATCTTAGTGAGATATTCATAAAAAAATCATTTAGTGTCCAACAACATAGTGGTAAAAATAGCTAACCTTTATGGAGCATTTTCCATTAGACAACCTGCTGAGTGGTTGGTAACCATTAGTCACTCTGAAATCTGTGTAGTAACTACCACTATAATCCACACTTGCTGGATGACAGACCTGAGGGTGTGAGAGTCCAGTGTCTTGTGACCCAGCAGCAGCAAGGGGCAGAGCTGGGATGTAAGCCCAGGTTTGCCTGTTGCTGGAACCTGGGACGTTAGACTGCCCTGTGCTGTCTCCTTCCAAGAGCAAATGAAACTGCCCCACCTCCAAAGGTTTCAGGATTTCCTCTTTCCAGTATAGAACTTGCTTTCCCAACATCTTGATCAAATGTTGCTGCTCTGGTGGAGGCCTGAGCGAACTGGGAGCCCCTCCCTGGGAGCCCCTCCCACCCTCCCACAACATCCTTGCTTCGGGTCAGCCTCTGCACAGAACAAAACCTGGTTTGGAAGCCATTGCTCCGTGAGAGTGGAGAGTGTCTGGTGTATTACTCTGGCTCCCACGGTGCCTACAAGAGTGCTTTGTGCACAGCCAGTGCTCCATCCACAGGAATGTGGTTCTGAAGGAGAGCATCCCCACGTGCGGCCAACACCTGGACTCCCATGAGCTGCCTGGACAGGCCGCCAAAGGATAACAGCTCCTCTGGCCTTTCAGCCCCAGAGGGGCCAATGCTAGCTATCTGGAAGCCACAGGTGACAGTTCAATGGAGCCTGAAGAAGACACTCAGAAGGAGGCTGGCCCCGGGGAGCTGTGGCAGGGGCTGGGAGGCTTGGTAATCCATACGGATCTTCCTAAAGGGACCTTCCTCTTAGGATTTCTATTTTTCTAATCATGTTTTCCATGTATGGCATGGCCAGGGAACAGCTCCTCCTTAGTGGAGAAATTTGTCATCCCATTGGAATAATCCCCAAGTTATTCTAAGAGTTCCTGCTCAGAACAAATCAAGCCAATCAGGAAGCTCCTCCACATGGGCTGTGCCTGCTGATTGTTTCCCCGCCTGGACGCTTCCTGCTATTGTTCCCCCACATGTTCTCAGAGGCTCAGCTCCTGAGCCCTGCCCCTTCCCCTCAGGAGCCCAGGGCTGCAATCAGGGCTTTGGGTGGAGGTATACGAGGCTCACAGATCAGGCACCTGGACGGGAGAAACGGGCCTGAAATGAAAATAGGGGTGGTTAGAGCCAAAACCACAGCACTGGGTCTCTGGGGCCTTGGAAGAGAGGTTTGAAATGTTCTGGATCATTCATTAAGTTGCTTGTCAAGCATGTGTTGAGCTAATACAGTAATAGTTGCCCAGGCTCTGCTTTTGGGAAAGTCATCATCTGATGGAGAAGGCAGGTGTATAAACAATCACAAAGCAGCACTCAGTAGAGCGCAAACTGGAAGTCCAAAGTGCTACGTGAATGCAAAGACCCGAGCTTGGCTAACTCTGCTTAGGAAGTGGGCAGAGCAGGCTACAGGGGCTCGAGACATTTCAGTCGGATCTTAAAGGCAGAGAAGGGCTTGGGGGCCTTCTAAAGGGGCTCTGAGGCAGACATGTGCAAGAAGGTTCAAGTGAGTGAGTGAGGACCTCTGTAGGACTGGGTTATTTTACTTGTGAAACTATAAGTAAAAGTAGACGGAGCTAGACCAGAGGCTGGAGTTTGTATGACGTCAGTAAGACCTTCAGCTTTTCCTTCCACCCACCTTTCTCTGGACCCTTCCCTGTGATTGCCCAACTGGCGGAGACACCAGACGGCTGTTTCTTGGGGAAAGGGAGGAAGCGCAGCTGAAGCCAGCCATTTCTGCTCCCTGTGATGGTTGAGGGTAGCAGTTTTCGACCAGCACACCATGGCACACTGGTGTGCCACAAAAATGTTTAAAGCATGCAACACCTGACTATTTAGTCAGGGGCACTGACCTCTTTTCCCTCAGATTGTCAAATAAAGAAATGACAACAGTAGTCATACAGTATGAATGAATAAAAATGATACCTTTTGGGCCGAAACCGGTTTGGCTCAGTGGATAGAGCGTCGGCCTGCAGACTCAAGGGTCCCAGGTTCGATTCCGGTCATGGGCATGTACCTTGGTTGCGGGCACATCCCCAGTAGGGGGTGTGCAAGAGGCAGCTGATCGATGTTTCTCTCTCATCGATGTTTCTAACTCTCTATCCCTCTCTCTTCCTCTCTGTAAGAAATCAATAAAATATATTTTAAAAAAAGAAAAAAAAATGATACCTTTTGGTGGTTTTTTTTTTGGCCAGATTGGCAAAAAACATGTTTTGGTGTGTCGCAGAATTTTAGTAACCAGTTTATGTGTGCCAGGAGATGAAAAAGGCCGGAAGTAGCTGATCTAGGGTAAAGTGTTGGCCAGGTAAGGATGGAATGAGGATGAGCCCACCTGCCTTGAGCTCTGGGACACCAGGCTGAAGGCAGCTGAGTGAGCCAATGTCCTACTGAGGCCCCGTGGAAGGTAAGGACGTTACACACACTACATTGTCATGGGGGTTCGAGGCAAAAACTTTAGGAACTTAAAATAAAGCTACACATATTCTCTCTGATGAGCTTGATAGACTTATCAACACCGATTCTGTTTTACAACAGGTTAGTGTATTGAGAAGTCGAACGAGAATGTTGTCTGTTTCCGGGTTGTCAAATCTAGAAGGAAAATGGAATTCTTCTTATGCCGACAGCCTACCAATGGGAACCTCAGATACAAAAGGATTCACATATAGGGATCACAGCCTGGGCCAGAAGTGAAGCCAAACTAGAGAAGCTCTTAGAAGCAACTCAAAAGCATTTTACATCAGGCCCAAGGAAAAACACCCTTTACGTGTGCTTTTTATTGAAGACCTCTCTCAAAGAGATCATCACATTGGCCATTTGAAATGGGAACCCTTGGATATAGAAATAGTAGCACATTGTGTTCCGAAATAATAATTTTAGAAAACGATCCACCTCTTCCCGCTGGTTTGGCTTGTGCAGAGTGGGTGCTGGCCACCTATCTCCCGGTTCAGCTGTGGTCCCACCCCTGAGTGCTCCCACCATTGTCTCTTATTTCTGGATCCTGAAGCCAGGGAAGAATTGCCTGCGGAAAGCACAGGGAAACCTCATTGCAACTCTCTATCGCAACACAGAGTTCAAGACAGACCAGCTTTGTTGCTGACATGGTACAGGCGCCTCAGAATGGGCAGTCTCACTCAGAGGCATGATGTGTTTTTGTGTGAATGAGTGAAGGGTCACAAGCCGCCTGAGCACATATGAGAGTTCTCATATTCCCACAAAACCCAAATGATCATAATAATAATAATAATAATAATAATAATAATAATAATAATAGCAGACACTTGTGTAATGCTATAAGAGCTTACAAAGTCCTTTCACAGCAATTAGGGATTGAGGTTTTTCCCCCTATGTTGCAGATAAGAAAATTGACAGGAAGGGAAAAAGAGAAGTCAGAATCCAAATACCTTTCCTGTCGTGCAATCTGATTTCTGCCAAGTGTCTCCTGATGGTTTTGACCAGCAGGAGGCAGTGCAAACCAGCCAGCATCAGGGGGTCCGGCAGTCTGCCACTTACTGGCTGACATCCTGGGCGAGCCCCTCACTTTCCTTAGTCTCCGTTTCCTCGTCTAGAAGATGGCTATAATGATGTATATGGAAGAGCTAATTCAAAGCTATGGAGACTGAGTCAATATTTAAAATATCTCAGAGCACTGCCTGCCATGGGATAAGCACTAGTTAAAACGTTTATTCTTCCTTTCTCTTCTAGTGCTTTTTAAAAAATTGAATTTAAAGACTATTCTGCATGTGCTTCTTTACAAGACAAACAAAAACATGCTTTTTAAATAGAATAAATTCAAATTAAGCTTCTAAAACAAATTATCCAAAAAATGTGAGTAAGTCCTATCATTTGAATGCTAAAAGAACAATTAAGGAATTGATTATTGGCTTCAAGAATGGTGTAAGACTGTGTGTGTGTGTGTGTGTGTGTGTGTGTGTGTGTGTGTGTGTACATACTAGTACAGAAAGAAAATCCAGAAAATCTAATTCAAGTTCGCAATGTGGGAGAGGCTTATGTGCACCTGGGGGGCCATCTAGTGGCAGGTGCAGTCATATTCCACTAGCTGAGGTAGTATGTTTGGGATTTAGGTAAAGCATCTGGGAGGATGCTGTGGTTCTGCAGATTTGGAACCATGTGGCTACCTCAGAAGAGAAAGCTCAATATATCCATGTTAAAATGTCCATAATGCCGAAGGTTTTATTCTTTGATCTTGCAACAGTGTACTGTTGTAGTGTTGGTTGCAGAAGTCTCTGGCCGAGCCATGTGACCTGTGAACCCTTACTTGTATAATAATGCTCTGGAACAGGGAGAGAAACTGGTTGAGAAGGTCCAGAGGCTCCAGCCTTCAGGAAGCAATGGCTGGGGGTATCTGTACCATCTTCCTTGAGACCATCGCTTTTATAGGAGCCACGTGATGTAAGACATCATTCATGGACTACAGTAGATGTCCCAAAAGACCAATTGTAAAAAAACCCAACAGTGACCCTGTGGTTCAGTATGGCCAACCTCTCCCAACACACGTGTCCTCCCTACCACTGAAGGTCAGTCACTGGGCTGACATAAGACCTGTGGCTTTTCTAGCTTCCGCAAAGCAGCAGGGAGGCTCTGCAGAACACACTCCTGCAAAGCCTCCTCCCGCCCGGAGTCTGGCTCATACACTTTTCCAACACGTGTGTGTCCCTGCTCCTTCCCCAATAATCATGGCCACGAGTGACATTTGGCCCATGAGGTCAAGCAAAGGAGAGGTTCATGAAGTCTGTGAGGTTCTAAGTGCTGAGAGTGGGCCTTTGTGATTTCAGGAACCCCAGCAGCCAACACAAGGCCTTACACAAAATAGACCCTGGGCGTCTATGAAGTTGAGTGGAGGCTTGCACCCATGTGCATGGCTTGCTCTCCCATGTTCTCCTCTCATCTGGGCTGGCGTAAGGGTAAAGCTGTGCTCCCTTTTGGACAGGGAGATCCTCCTAGAGTGAGCTGGGCACATGCGTCCTTGGGTTTCTAAGTCCAGCCAGGACCAAGGACATAGTAAGTGTCTGGGGAGAGACCAGCCCTGCTATGAGGCTGAGGGCTAGCTCAGCAGTAGCTGAGTAGCTAAATAAGCTCATAGATGTGCTCCACCTTTAAATGAACTGAACTCAACAGAATCAGAAGATAGAACATAATTCAACGATAACATACCTTACCTGCCCACAAGCATGGCTTTCTGGGGGTATCCAGCTACTTTACTGCATTAAAATGATGGTTTACTATACAGTGTTTCAGGGACCCCGTGCAATGTAAAATGATGGATAGCTGAATTGACTTCATAATGAAAGAATGCTACTGTTTTGATCTCCTCCTCCCATCAAGGCTCTGTCTCTGGCTAGAGAGAAACAAGATCCACAGAGGACAAGCTCTCTGCTGCTTTAGGGAGAGAAAGACAAAGGGATACCCACAGGAGCAGGGAACCCATGGGGTGCTAGGCATTGCTTAGACCAGTCGTCGGCAAACTGCGGCTCGCGAGCCACATGCAGCTCTCGAGCGGCGGTTTGCCGCTCTGTTGACTAATGAGTTTGCCGACCACTGACCTAGACTCTCGATTCCAATAATTACAGGCTGGTGTTGTTCCTTGTGATTAAGCCCCTATCCAGTGGTCGGCAAACTCATTAGTCAACAGAGCCGCAGTTTGCCGACCACTAGCTTAGACACTTTGCATGTATTAACTAAGTTAAGCCTCACCACAGCCAAAAGAGATACATGTTATTGATTCCACTTTACAGATGGGTTCCACAGCTTGCCCAAAGTCCCATGAAATTAATGAGGAGCCGAGCTGAGATTTTAGCCAAGGTCTGTTGATGCTGAAGAGCATAATATTTTTCACTGCATCTGCAAGAAGTCCCTGCTCAGTCTTTCAGAACCCTGGGGGAGAAAGAACCCCCAATTCATGGCAAACTCTATTCAGGCCCAAGACTCTGTCAAAACAAACAACAAAGACACAGCTGAGCAGGTCTAGCACTCTTTCCAAGGTTGACAGTTTCCTGTCACCGTGCAGCACGGCTTCTACCTGGGAGCTCTCCAACGCTGCCTGATGCTTTCTCTGGCCCAGGCCAGATCTTGGGGTTCTTGAGTGATCTGTCCTAGGTGCTCTCTAGTGCCCTGATCCATCCTCTGTTGGTAGATTGTCTTCCTCCATCTTGCCTGATTCAACTTAAACTGGCCACCTTCCCAGTTCCCAGTCAACCCTTGATTTCTCTACCCTCTGCTTTCTCTATATGTAGCATTGAACCAGCATCCCAACTTCACCATTGGGTTTATTACAACTCCCCTATGCTGAAACTTTTCATCACACTCCATGGCCTCTAGGATAAATTCTAAGTTCCTCAGCTTGGCATTCAAAGCTCTATCTGATGTAGCTCCAACCTGCTATTCCAGTCCTTTCTCCCAAGCTGCTTCTATAATTAGATCTGTGATTATCCTGCCTTCAAAGTGACTGTAGGTCCTGTGCGGAAGGACCATCCCATGGCCCGTATGTCTGGACCATCGCTCCTGATGAAGAAAGTGGCTCTGGGAGAGCAGCAGTCAACTGTTTACTGTCCTCCCTGTTTCCAGCTTTCCCTCCCTTCCCTGGGAAAGACAACACACCAGACAGTGACAACATCCATATGGAGCCAGGCCCCTTCAGCTGTTTACAGTAGGTGGCTGAGCTGTGAAGAGCCACATGAGCCTGACAACCAGCTGACATCGCCACGGTAGCTCCACGCCAACACCCATGCGGCCACAGTCTCCTAATGGTTGCATCACCCAATAGGAAATGTCCAGCGCTGGCAATGGGGTCTGACTTGCAGCTGAAGGGGCCAAGGCCAAGGCCCCCATTTTCCAGTCTGGTTCTGTCTAATGATACCCATGTGCACTGGCTCCATCTCCGTGACAGCCATTCAGCTCACATCCCCACACAGCCTTCACAGTGCATTTCCTGCAATCCTAGAATTTCCTTCTAATTCATTGAGGCAAATTCAACTTGATGTAATATTTTCTTTTCTTTTTTTTTTTTTTAGAAGTGGAACCATCACTGCTTTAAAAGATTCAGTTATTCAAGTTCCGAGTCAGGACCACAATGTGCTGTCTGTGGTCAAGTTTGCTCTCTCTTGGCGGTAAGAAACAACTCTTGGAAGGGGACCTTCTAATATCAGATGATGGGAATCACGAGTAATGGGAAGATAAGTCCAGAAGCTTCAGATCTCTGAATACCCAAAGTGAAGGGACCTGGAGGAGTTGTCTCCCATTATAACTGAGTGGATAACAGGTCTCTAGAGGGCAGTGCATGTATCATTTCCATCTTCTGCATCTCTAACCTATCCTAGCTCGGTCTCCACCAGCAGGGACTGTGCCCTGAGAGAGCCATGCTTCCCCCCTGCCTGATGCCACTAACACCATCGTGGCCAGGACGGTGCTGGCCAAAGGGAAAGCTGCTCGACTGTAGAATCTCCCCGCCCTTCTTTAAACTACGAGAAACGTGCATCCCTCAGGAATGCTGGAAGTTAGTCCTGCGTGTAGGCCGAGGGCTCAACAAGCCAATCGCTCTTGGATGATTGTAACCATGGAGAGTCTTAGAGAATGAAGAGCCAAGTTTTACTTCTGCTTTCCCAGACCTAGACATCTCTCTGGGCCTCCTCTGTCGCCTGACAAAAATTCCTAGCATGTCCCCAGGAGAGCAATCTTATTCTTGTTTACAGATTCAGCTGGGACATTAACTGATTTTCTCAAGATCAAAACCAAGAGATGTGTGTGTCTGTGAGGCTAATAGGAAAATGTCAGTGTCTCAGAGCCCTGTCCTTACAGCAGATTACCCCAGGTGGGAGGCCTGAGTTGTTTATGAAACAGCTGCTCCCAGGGAAACCGTATCGTTCTAGAGTTTTCATTTGGAGTTTGTGATTCCTTGGCAGGAATTGAGATTGCTTTTGCAGTAGCTACAGGGAAAGAACGGCAGCTCTGAAAGGGCCCTGGGGACTGGGCTTAGTTCCAGGAAGACAGCTGGCTGGATGGGCCATTCGGAGAGCCCTGTGGTCTGCCCCAGCCACAGGTTCTTCACCTTTAAGGTGAGAAGTGTGGGAAGGGGCTTAGTTAAAGACAACCCCGAGTTTATTTTTTCTACATCTGAAGATGAATGGTACAAAAGACGGCGATGACAATAGTTGAACATGTGGGCAAAAACGGGGCCTTGGGGCACAGCCTCATCTCTCTGTCGTTTGGTGTGCAGCAGCAGGCTTCTCAAACTCTCTGTGGGAAGGACTGGTTTACTCCCAACCTACTGCAGACTAGTACTTGTACTTGCCCTGTACTAGTACTTGTACTGGTACTTGTCTCAGGACACATGCAACTCACCACTGGATGTGACAACAACCAAACTGGTCTATTCAATGAGACGGGTCCACTGCTCACCCACTTGGTTGTCATGGTGATGTCAAATTGTTATTAAAGTTTCCAAACACCTGACTGGCAACTTCTGTCCTAATCCCATCACAGCCTGGTAGTAGACAGCTGCTGGACCGGAAGTAGTCCAGGGATCGTGCTTTGAACAGCACTGGGTTTGGCCATTTTTATCTAACAGGGCAAGTCCCCTAGGAGCTGAGCAGGGCATCCCTCAGACGACCTAGATGGTTTTTAAAGGTAAGCAACTGGAAAGCATAAAGTTACTTTTAAAAAATAATAACCTTCTCCCCGGCCGGTGTTGCTAAGTGGCTAGAGCATTGGCCCATGCACCGAAGGGTCTTGGGTTTGCTTTCGGTCAAAGGCATGTACCTGGGTTGCAGGTTCAATCCCCAGCCCCGGTTGCGGGCACATACGGAAGGCAACCAATCGATGTGTCTAACATAGATGTTTCTCTCTTTCAATTTCTTTCTCTCTCTCTCTCTCCTCCCCCCACCCCCTTCCATTTTCTCTAAAAAAATCAGTTAAAAAAAATGTCCTTGGGTGAGGATAAACAAAAAATATAAACAAATAACAATAAGAGTAACAGGATCTAGGGAAATCCCTCCTAATAAACGTGCCCCAAACCTAACCCTTCTACTGCTGTGTACCGCTCTCCTCTCACCTGGACTGAAATCCCCGGTGAGAGACTCCAAGACTCCTTGAGGACTTGATGACGGAAGTTGCTTTGAGCGTGGGAGAGCACAAGGGGCGTTTCTCTGAGTGTCCTGGTGATGGAGGTGCCACGCCACCCTGCCTAAGCGTGTCTGCTCCCTGTCACAGCCCGCTCGGGTCCTCCTGGTCACAGGCCTGCAGCCGCCAGGCGCTTTGCCTGTAAGAACTGCATGTGGTAAGATCGTAAGCTGTCCTCGCTGGAAAGGACCTGAGAGACCATCCACTGCCTTCAGAAAGCACAACTGGTGAAGGCTGTGCAAGAAACTACCAACACGGCCCTTGATGTTTGCAGTCCACCCAGCATACAGAAGCGTTAGAAGTGACCACGTGACAAGCTACAGGGGCAGAAAAATACTATTTTCAAAGCTTTTTGTAGAGGGGAAACCTGAGGGATGGCAACCAGAGGCCAAATAGCCCGGGACCAGCTGCCAAGACAGTTGACTTTGCACAATTCCTTCAATTACAGCAATTCTTCTCAGGGCTGGAAACTGGAAGCGGTCCCCAAAGGTGGCTCTTATGTGGTCTCGGTGTATGGATGGAAGTCTCCCGCTATTTTCATAGTTCTGGGCACTTTAAACCCAATGTACCTGGCCAATAATGAGGCAGTTAGAGTGAGGGAGGCAAGAAGCTTGGGAAACGTCTGGCGGCGGGCTCTGCCACTGAGAAACACACACACAATATTGACAGGCTTGAGAGCAATTTCAGAGAGCGTCCTCCCTTACCTGTCTCAGCTTCCTAAGCTGACCACAGACCACAGGCATCCAGATTGCAGAGCCTGTCAAGAGCGACTTTCCTGTGTGGCTAGGGACCACAGAGCCAGTGGAAATAGCAGAGCACGTCATTTTCATCTCAAAGGAGGATCCTTGTATTCATGAGAGCTGCTCCAGTGTGGACCTGGGTGTTACTCTGAGAGGAAGCGAGTTCCCTGCTACTTTCGGCCTTTGGGAAGAGATTGTTTATTGACTCCCACTCACTGGGTTTATTGCACGTTTGAACTGTCATAAAGTCCCTGCCTGTGCAAAATCAACACAGCACTGGATGCAACCATGTCTTTTTAACCCGGAACTGACTTCTGTGGCTCGGTGCTTCAGAGAAGCCTCATATTTTCAAGCAACTGAAACACTTTGTCATTCTGCCCCGAGAATCATTATTATCTTCGTTAATCTTTTGGGGGTTCTATATTCTGAATCTACTCGGTGGGTTATTTTTTATCTTAGTATCCACACCTGTAACTCCAGGCTTCAGAGCAGTGGTTCTCAATTGGGGGCTATTTCCATCCAAGGGGACATGTGGCCATGCTTGCAGACATTTTTATTGTCTTGACTAGGGGCAGGGGAGAAGGTGGTGCTAATGGCCTCTAGTGGGTAGAGGCTGGAGATGCGGCTCAATATCCTACAACACAGGACAGCCTCCACACGAAGAGTTATCGGGTCCCAGATGTTAACCGTGATGCTATTGAGAAAGCCTGTTCTCGAAAGATGAAGGAGGAAACAGTAACAGTAGCAATGCTCTTCCTTGCTGACAGCCTGCTGTACTTGGCATTTCACAAACTTCACGATCGCTACAGGTTACAGCTCTTCATTATTATGCCCAGTGTACACGTGAGGAAATCAGTCCCGCGATTACATGGTTTGTCCAACACCAAGCGACTGGGAAATGCAGAACGAGGACTCAGACCAAGGTCAAACGCTAAGGTCCGGGGTCCTAATCAGCATGCCGTGCCGGTAGCCCTTTACGTAATCACGCAGTTTCCAACAGGGATTTAGGCTGTACACATACAGCCAGGAAAGTGGACTCAGGAGCAGAGGGCTTTGGAGGGACAAAGGGACGCAGCCTAAACTGGAGCCTGTACTTCCTGAAGGAACCTGAGGGGGGCAGCCTCACCAGTCACGAGGACCACTCACAATGGCCCAGGCCCAGCCCCTTGCACATTTGGGGCACTGCTTCCTGAAGGAGCATGGGTGGGGGCAGAGGAGGGAGGGGGACGTGACCTGTCCATCCACCTGCATCCTGAGGTGAACTTCGGGGTGATTTCACTGAATATCACAGGTCTCAGAAATGTTTAACTTAAAATAACTTTTAAAAAATATTTATTTTTATTGATTTCAGAGAAGGAAAGGGAGAGATAGAAACATCAATGATGAGAGAGAATCATTGATTGGTTGTCTCTTGCATGTCCCCTACTGGGGATCGAGCCCACAACCCGGGCATGTGTCCCCAACCGAAATCGAACCTGGGACCCTCCAGTCCCCAGGCCGATGCTCTATCCACTGAGCCAAACCAGCCAGGGCTTAAGATAACTTTTGTTGAGATTTTTGACCATGTGCTTTGGAGTTAAGCCGAGCTGAGTTCAAAGACTCACTCTTTCACTGATGAATAGGGTCGTTTTAGGCAGCATGTTGCTTTACATCCTAAGCCTCAGTTTTCCCAACTGTATTATGGGCATCATCATGATCACTGCTACTTCATGGGAGTGCTGGAGGATGAAGTGAGAAAATTAAGGAACTAATGGGGGCCAAAAAGCTAGGTCAGTACCCAGAACAGAGTAAGAGACCAGTAAATATTAGTCATCTAGTATATATAGATATCATCTAGTATATCTAGTTTTATTTTGGTGAAACAAAAAGGAAGGGAAGGAGAACAAAGTTGGAATGCCGAATGTGGCTGTGTGGGCGGGGCACAGGCTGGGAGGGCACAGGTTGGAATGCCCATGTGGAGCTCCACTCCCCGCTGAGAAAAAACAGTGCATCATGGAGTTAAAAATGGCAAACAGGAAGAACACATTAAATCCCAAGCAAGTGTCCATTGCGATTCCAATGAGCATTTCTGTGGTTGCCTTTTCTAGAATAGTTATTCGTGGATGACTGTCTTCTTGGTTGCCAAAAATCCCATAATATAACACACACAAGCTTAGGCCTGATTTAGACCAGTCTTCTCTGAGACCTAGGAATGTGGGAAAGTAGGTGAATTCTGGTATCCATCAGACACCAACAGAGGCACTCAGAGAATCTTAGATTGGAAGCAGAAATGAGCCAGCCCACTTGCATCTTCAATTTTCTTTTAAAAAGTTACCCTCTCTGGCTTTGCAGCTGGGACCTCAATATTTTATTCAATGAATATTTGATGTGACATATTTTAGAACTGACAGCTGTTCAGATGAATGAGTCACCTCTGTGATGGGGCTTTTGTTTCCTGAGAGCTTAACCTCTTTCCCCCATTCTAGCCTGTCTTCAAACCCATTTCCTCCCACAGTAGTGACTTTTCTCTGCACAGGTATATTTGTTCAGAGAAGGGATTTCTAGCCAACCTCTCCAGTGAGAGGATTTCAAAATAGATCCTGAGAGAACGCTCATTGAAGAGATGAGAATAGCAGAGAGAATGAGACACTCGCCCAAATCACACAGCAAATTTTCAGCAGGGCTAGAACTAACATCCGGGCTTTGTGACAGCTCATTCCATTTCCATTTACTACTTCACTGGGGTAATTCCACGGCAGGGAGCAAAATTCCCCCATATTTCTCACTAATCAAAGAAAGTTAAGAACACTATATTTCAAACACTTGAATAAAACCTGATGACATGAGAAAAGGAGTCTTAAGTGGGAAAATCACAATGCAGGCGGGCCTTGTTGATTGGAGCAGACGTGAAGGAGACAGAGCTAGTGTGGATCCAACTGTCTAGAATCTCCAAAAGCATCAATACGAGACTCACGTGTGGCCCCCAGGGACCTATCACATACCGCAATGGCGTGGACAATGGTTGACAACAGGCCCAAACCAGAAACCATCCTTTGGGCTTTCTCAATATGGTGCTTCAATGGGAAATAAGGCATACAGAAGATGTGACATTCCAACTTTTTTTTAAAAGAAACATTTTTAAAGAAATCTGTGTACAGATGTTGCTTTCAGCAATTATGACTTTTAAGTCTATTTTACTTCTGGTCTCTAGAGAGCCAGGAATATAATCAATAGACGGCACCATCCTAACGCTGCCCCAGGAAAAGTTGCGCAGAAGAATGACAACCTATTTATCCATTAGTATGACCAGTTCTCTCCTTCCTCTCCCGCCACTCTGATGTCACCACTTCAAGGCATAGTGCTCTCAATGTCAACCAGAAGTCTTTGAAAAATGGTGGTATTTTCTGGCCTTTGGAAAAGTAGCCGGCTTTCCTGACCGGTGTAATTTTTAGCCTGGTAAATCAAGGATGTTTGTAATCAAGTTCAAATAGAAGCTTGGCTCCACCGTGGGGCCAATGGCAGAGAACCTGAGCTCTTTGCCAGATAGACAGCTCTAGTCCCAACAACAGGAGTCCCAAAGCAGGTTTCAAATTTCTTTGAGTCAAAGCACTAAGGCTTAGAATCAGCCTGAAATCAAGGGCCAGAGTTGTCCTGCTTTATCTGTTTGTGTGAAATCAATTTTCTCATAAACACTATTTACTTCTCACTTCCCTTGGCAATGTCTAGGTATTAAAATGGGATTTCATTTTATGATCTATTCTTTTTTTCCATTTATAGCAATTTTTCTTGAGCCTGACCATGCAAAAGTATTACTTGGAGCATTCTTTAAAAAAACAAATTACACAGCTCCTCACTTGGGTCACTGAATCCAAACTTCCTGGAATGAGGCCTGGGAGTCTGTATTTATAAAAGTTTCCCAGGTGATTGTATGCCCAGGATTTAATGGTCTAATTACATATTTCCTTCCTTCCTTCCTTCCTTCCTTCCTTCCTTCCTTCCTTCCTTCCTTTCTTCCTTCCATCCATCTCTCCCTCTCTCCTTGTGAGCTGTTATAAGCACTGCATATAACAGTTTGGGAAGAGAGACAACATTCTCAGTTCCAAAGTACTAACAATTACAATGAACATTTTGGAAGGAAACATGTCTGTAAACCTGGCTACTGGCACTATAAGGAATTTTAGAATCAGCATTAGAAAGATGGTTATGTTCTTTCTTCTTGAGGATATCTAGGAAAATAGACATATGTTTAATTCTCATGCTTTAAGCCTTTATCATATTCAGAATGGCCCAGACATAAAATATGAAGACGTGGCCTACATCCTATGTACACTTGAAGTTCTGAGTTAGGTTGCTATTATCTTTTCTTGTTCTAAACGAAATGACCCAAATTTCCTTTCATCTTCCCTTGTGGACATCCTCCCTGTTCTCTGAGTTCTATCCTCTCTCTTGCTACTTCAGGTTCTTCATGTTACTCTCGGTTCAACAGGGACCAAAATACCTTCAGGGCACAGCTGTACTAATATGCTTCATAGTTTGAAAAGAGTTCACATATCTCTTTAAGAGAATCTAATTTGTTGCTGGGGAGGGACTTAGACTAGTGGACTGAAATCTAAAGATCTACAGATTAATGTTTTGCTTCACAATTCTAATGTTTTGCAATTCTAATTTCCATTAGAATTTCTTTATTGAGTGGTTTAGCTGCATCTGATCTGTAGCCAGTTTCCAGATTCCTATTATGTAACAATCAGATTCTGAATTTCATCTCTTAAGTGCACAGCGCTGCCCCACCCCAAACCCTAGCCATGGTTCTTGCTATGGACACTGTGCCCAGGCCACCTGGTCCCTAGGATTTTCCAAGTTGGACTGGAGAGTAAACTCCCAGGCCTGCTCGGCCAGGCAGGGGACCCCGATGCATGGTGCACCCAGCCCCAATTCTTTGTTCAGCACATAGCTATGGAACACCTACTTTGCGCCAGACCCATCTGTTGTGGTTATGTAAAACCAGTAAGAAAGAAGCAGGAAAATGACTGTCACTTTTAACAAGACGAAGAGATCCTGTATCAAGTCAACAGTCACTGCAGCCGAAAGCACCATGGACCTGTCACTTTGAGACTTAAAAACAAACCTCCCTAAAACCACTTCTCAGAACTGCCTTTTCCTCTCCAATTTACTGTCAGTATTTCCAACAATCCTTGGCTCCCTCTTCTTACCTAAGATGCAGCAAGCTGAGCCACTCTGAGAAGAAACCCCTGAGGCTCAGGATTCTGAGTAGTAACATCCTGCCCCTCACCTTATAGCCTCTGGGCTTCTAACAGGAAGCCCTTGCCTTTCCTGAGGGTGTGTGTGTGTGTGTGTGTGTGTGTGTGTGTGTACACAAACAGGGGTGGTGCAAAAGCAGGTTTACTGTTGTCGGTACACAAAACACAGTTTATTCTTGTATTATTATTTATTAATTATTGTATTATTTCCCGTATGAACAACTGTAAACCTACTTCTGCCCACTCCTGTAATGAGCCAAGTTTAGCCAAGATGCTCTGAGAGCCCTTTAAAATGTTTTTATTGATTTTTAGAGAGAGGGGAAGGGAGAGGGATAGAGAGACAGAAACACTGGTTAGATAGAAACATTGATCAGCTGCCTCCTTCATGCCCCCTGCTGGGGATAGAGCCTGCAACCCAAGCATTTGTCCTGACTGGGAATCAAATTGGGGACTTCTTGGTTCACGGGTTGACGCTCAACCACTGAGCCACACTGGCCGGGCTCTGAGAGCCCTTTTAAAGGACATTAGGGCCAAAGCAAAGTAGGGACACAGGTCCTTGGCTTTTCACCTTTGATGGCACTCCGGGGGTCTCCTAGATATTCTCCGCCTTCACTCACTCGGTATAAATGGCTGGTAGCAAGTTAGCTATTACCCTTTGCATTTTAAAAGAGCTCATACCTCAGGAGAAAGAGCTGGAGCTCCAGGGTGAATTTTGGGCAGAATTCGGTGGGATGGGGGGAGAGGGGCAGGGGGAGAAGTTGGTTCTAAGGCAGCTACACACACCACCTCCCACCACCACCCCATATCTCTGGCTTTCTATCCTGGGACCTCTCATGGCAACTGGTCCCACGTGGAACCTACGTGGTTGCTCCTGCATCAGCCTGGCCAGCCCTCGGCCCTAGGAAGGCACTTATCTCCCAGCTGGAATGTTCCGAACCTGGCTGAGGGCCATATAGGGACCAAGTCACCCTCTGAGCAGTGGAAGCAGGCAATCCAAAGTTGGTTTTGGGAGAGCAGGCACATAACCCACAGGGGCGCCCTCCTTTGGGGCTCCCGCACTCTTCATTTCGGTCCCAAGGCCCTTGGTTACAGTTTCCCCATGTCAGATTGATCAAATATAGCAAATTGAAAACAGACCTACTATATAGCAGCAATAACAGCTAACAGCTTTAGCCAAAGGAGGAAAAAGACAAAAGCTGATAGAAAAACTCTAAGGGGTTTATGACAGCCCAATAAAATAATTATTACTGTGAGTATAATTCTGGATTCTCTGGAAAAGTTTAAATGGTATCAGTTTAGGAAGATAATCCTAAATCGCTGGATAAAGGGCGATTGCATTGAGCAGGCCCCCTAGAGGACAGTAGTGGTCACTGCACTGTAAAACCACAGCCTGGGGGTGCTGGGCGGGAAACCACCTACCTCTGAATGTTATCTTCAAGTTGTTTGACTCTGAATTCATCCTCCTCAGACTGCCGCCTCCTGGCTTCCTCCTCCTCCGCAGTTCCAGCGGGCATGCCCTGCAGCAGCCATTTTTCCCGAAGCACTTTGGACTGGGGATGAGACAGAGAACAGACTGATGACACCTTTCAGCCCACAGCACCTCTCCATCCTCAGCCTCCGTTTTAGCTGTGCCCCTCAGCATCCCCCTGAATCGCGGCTTTCACCTCCTCACTAACTTGGCTCCTTACTTCCGTCCTGCCCAATCCCTGAAGAGGGTTTTATTTCCAAGTTTCTATTATAAAACATTTTGAAAACTTAAAAAAACAGAGGAAGCTGTAAAATGAAGCCTGTGTAACCTCATTTAGATTGAACAATTATAAACATTTTGACATGTTTTCTCATATATTTTTCACCAAAGCATTATAAAGTATATAATGAACATCATGATATTTCACACACACATATTTCAGCATGAATTTCTTGTTTAAAAAAGAACATTTTTCTATGAACTGCGGTTGCATTATAAAATTTCCTAAGATCACCCAATATTCAGTCCATCTAAAAGTCTCTTTAAAAGATTAATCTGTCATTGCTTTTCTTAAAAACTCTTTAATGACTCCCACCCATTCTCAGAAATGGTCTCCAAATGACATTAAAATCACACACACACACACACACACACACACACACACACACACACACACACCACCTGCCAGGGTCCTAATACATCCTGGAGTGAAATGAAAAGTTTTTGTGTTTCAGGTCAGTTGCTGGGAAGGATGATTACTGCTTTGAGAAGGAAAAGGAAAACAGCTCAAGAAAAAGGCATGTTGAAACTCCCTAAAATGAAGAGCAAGATGAAGAAAGTAGGTAAAATAGTTTTTGGTTTGGGTTTCCATTACATGGACCCTAGACGGCAGCGGGCGGCTATTGGATGTCTGCAGGGGCTGGACCCTGGGCACCAAGGCTGAGTGTCCCAGTGGACAGGTGGGTGGCGATAGGAATGGACCACCGTGAGGATGCTTGGCCACATCTGCCTGAGGCAGGGCACATGACCAGCTCTTCCCAGCAACGACAGGGACAACAGCTATGAAGCCAGTCAACACAGCGTAAGCATGGAGTTCCTTGGCTCCCTGACAGCACCGCTATCAGAATCTCATTTAACCTCTTACACAGGGCGAGCAAGATGCAAGGAAAGGGAGCGCTCATATTGATTAAGAGTCAGGTCATGTATGACTCGGAGCCAATTAAATATCATTTCCAGAAATGAGAGAGTGGGATATGTCTTAAGGTTGCTCACTACAGTTTCCTTTCTATTGCTCTTATGAGCAGAGATATACAATTCAATTTCTTAATTAATTAATTTAAAAAATATATTTTTATTGATTTCAGAGAGGAAGGGGGGAGGGAGGGAGAGGGAGGGGGAGAGAGAGTGAGAGAGAGAAAGAGAGAGAGAGAGAGAGAGAGAGAGAGAGAGAGAGAGAGAGAGAGAAATATCAATGATGAGAGAGAATCATTGATCGCCTGCTTCCTCCACACACACACACACACACACACACCCCTCTGGGGATTGAGCTGCAACCTCGGTGTCCTGACCGGGAATCAAACCATGACCTCCTGTTTCATAGGTCAACCCTCAACCCCTTAGCCAAACCAGCGGGGCTAGACTCTCATTTTTATGTGGGATTAAGGGCTACTTATTATGAACCTATAAGATGAGATACTAAATATCACTAATATTTAGTAACAGTGAATTTATAACTCACTAGTGGTTCTGATTCACCATCCCACTGAGAAGTCCAGCAGCCATTCAGCACCCTGGAGACCCTGCCGGATGCACAAGTGCTGATGGCTGGAAATCCATCCTTGCAGAAGGCCCTTTTGTTAGCACTGCTGCATCAGGGTGGTGGCCAGGTAGCCATGGTTTTCCTTGGTGTTCTTCTTGCTTTTTAACTCTAAGTCATTGTTGGTGGATATCTGTTTGCTTACTCTTCAAGTGCACAGAGAAGCATATTTATAACACTTGACCTGTAGCTTTCCATTAATTAAAGACATGAGTCTGTTCATGTGTAAGGCATTCCTAATTGTACTGCTGAAGTGCTTGTTGACAGGAACCAACCCCTCACTCCAATATGCTTAAATAATTACACAGCACTCATGGGTAACATATTTCCTGCAAATGTATTACACATAAATAGTTTTCAACTACTGCCAAGAAGAATATAAAAAAAGTATTTAGAGATTTATGGAGCATTTTTAAATAATATAAAATTATGTGTAAAAACTCACAGTATAGTTTGTTTACTTTGTTGCTCTCACTTCTGAGCTGCATTGCACCCCACTCCCCACACTCATATGTTGCAGTCCTAACCCCCACTACCTCAGAATGTAGCTGCATTTGGAAACAGGGCCTTTAAGGTTAAGTGAAATCATTGGGATATGCCCTGATCCAATATGACTGGTGTCCTTACAAGAAGAGGGGAGTAGGCACTGACATGCACAGAAAGAGGACCATGCGAAGACACCTGAGGAAGACAGACATCTCCAAGCCAAGTAGAGAGACCTTAGAAGAACCCAATCCTGCTGACACCCTGACCTTGAACTTCTGGCCTCCAGATTTATGAGAAAATAAATTTCTGTTTAAGCCACCCAGTGTACCGTATTTGCTATGGCAGTCCCTGCAACGACTATATGCTCCAATGCTTTATCACTTTCCATTGGAGAATAGGAATGGATGGAATAAATTGGTTGGGTTTCCTAACTGGACTAAAGAAGAAAAAGAATATTCAGAACCACTGTTCTCCACTCAAGTCACTCAAAATTTCCCAGACAGGTAATGCTCACATACTACGAGAGGCCGTGTTGAACAGTAGTTAACAGCCTGGATTCTGGAGCCTGTCTGCCACTTATTAGCTGTGCGACCTTGGACAGGCTGCTTAGCCTTATGGAACCTCAGTTTCCTCATCTGTGAAATGGACATGACAACAGGGCCCATGGTAGGTTTGTATAGAGGATTAAATGAGTTCATACACTGAAAGTTCTGGGCCCATACTCCGTACTAGAGAAATGCTTATTATTGTTGTTCACCCCGTTCCCTTGGCCTCTCCCGCTTTCACCAGAGAAAGAGCAGGTGAGAAAGGTGCCACCTGAGAAGCCTTCTTCCACGTTGGCTGGCAGGGGCAGTGGCTCTGCTCTGTCCCCTTTGGCAGGGGACATGCCCTAGAATGCTTCCATACTGCCCCCAAGCGATTTCCTTTTAGATCTTCCCCCTCTACACTCCCAGCTCCTCAAAGGCTGGGCTTAATCCTTAGTCACCTTTGCATCGCATTGTCGCACCCACCCCAGGTCCAGAGAATGAATGAGTAAATGGGTGAACTGGAAAATTCTCGACTTTCTTTCACTCTAATTACTTGAGGGTGGGGAGAGGTGTCACACTTTCAGAGTGCTTTCTGTGCTACAATGTTTGACAGTAACCTAGTTCAACCCATAGAAAGTAAAAACCTTCTTAGGACTTGGGGAGATAGATATGTTGGCAACCTTGGTCTTGGTGTATGGAACCTTCTGAAAAGGCAGCCAAGGAGAGTTCCGGCTTTCTCTGCCCTACCAGTTATGCTCTGAAGCCAGAGAGATGCTGCTGCTGCTTCTTCTTCTTCTTCTTCTTCTTCTTCTTCTTCTTCTTCTTCTTCTACTACTACTACTTTAAAATATATTTTTATTGATTTCAGAGAGGAAGGGAGAGGGAGAGAAATAGAAACTTCACTAATGAGAGAGAATCATTGATCAGCTGCCTCCTGCACGCCCCACATTGGGGATCGAGCCTGCAATCCGGGCATGTGCCCTGACTGGTAATTGAACTGTGCCTTCCTGGTTCAGAGGCCGATGCTCAACCACTGAGCTACACCAGCCGGGCAAGCCAAGGCTTCTTGAAACGCAAGAAAGTGCTGCCCCTGGGAATGCTGTCTCTGCTCTCTTCCACCAACGGAGGGTCTAACCCCCTCACTTCTGGCTGAGTTAGTCCCCGCCATCAGTCAGTGCCTGTGGCGAAAGCAAACTGGTGAGCATGAGCACGGGAAGTCCATGTGCTCCCAGATCTGTCACTTCTCTGGATACGGCAGTGACATCCCCCAAACATCCCCGACAGCTGGAGCCAGGAAGAGAGGGTCCAACAGAACTGGACAGTAGGCCCGGTCTCAGGAAAGTCTGTTTCACAAAAGCATTCTGACATTGCAAACACAAAAAGCCGAGTTGATTTTTCACTTGGCTCCAAAGTCATGTTGTCAGGGAAACCACCGGGTCAAATGCATTTGCCTCTGAGGGCTTCCTTCACCTGCTGCGGATCCCCTCGGGCCGTCTCTGAGGGCTGACTGGGTGGGAAGGATCTCTCAGTACTTGAACACTTGAGCTGAGATCTGAGACAACACACTTGTGCAGTCTGATCACACACACCCATCAAAGCCCCCCCGTCCCCTCTCTGTTCTGGCTCCACCCGGTGCTGAGTGTCTCTGAATTAAGTGGCAAGCAGAGCTCAGCAGAAGTGAAAACTAAAACTAAAAAGTTGTTTTTTTAATGCCCTTATTGTCCAAATAACACACGTCAAATGTATCATAGCCCACAGGCGCTAAGCAGTGTCAAAACTTCGCATTTGTCGCCCTTGCCAGCCAGGTGGCTCAGTTGGTTGGCGCGATATCCCATATACCATCGGGACCTTCTTTCTGCCCCATAAACAGCACTCTCTCCCACTGCTGGCCTAGTACAGTGGCCAGTCTGTCCACCTGGAATGCCCTCCCCTGGCCCTCAGACCTCAGCTCAAATGTTCCAAGTACTCAGAGATGTCTTTCCCACCTAAGGTATCCTCCTATATACTAAAAAGGTTGGGGTTTGATCCCTGGTTGGGGAGCATACAGGAGGCAACTGATTGGTGTTTCTCTCTCTCTCTCTCTCTCTCTCTCTCTCTCTCTCTCTCTCTCACACACACACACACACACACACACACACACACACACACACACACACCTTCTTAGGTGAGGATTAAAAATTAAAACAAAACTTTGCATTTGTCAAGTGGATGCGACCGTAAGAGTCAAGACAAGGAGGGAGCAGCTGGCAGTAAACAGACGGAGCCTTGACAGGGGCTCCTGGAGAGCAGGACGGGGAGAGCTCCTAGAGTAAATCCGGTCCCTACTCTTCGGGCCTGTCCAGCTCCGTAAAACAAGCCTGGAACACATCCTCTCCAGGGGCAGCCCGCCCAGGAGCAGCAGGAGAGCTCACTGAGACACAGCCTCCAGGGCCCACCCCCACAGCCGCTGATTCTGTAAGTCCGGGGAGGGCCCGGGGATCAGAATTTAACAAGCTCCCAGGTGATGCTGCTGTTTTGCTGCCGGTCCCAGGACCACAACTTGAGTAGCACAGCGTGAGGACCCGTGACCATCCAAATGCCCGAGGAACGCACAAGCTCTCTGCTGGCTGACCAAGCACACTGACGCCAAAGGAACTCCGCATCCTCTCTCAAACCCGTCTGTCCTCCTGCATCTCCATCTCAGGCGCAGCAGTGCCCCCATCCCTTCCTCCGGGCCAGACACTCTGCCCGGTCCTGCAGACTCCACCCGGGAAGACAGGCAAGTCCCCTTCTCACTGAGCCTTTGTCCCAACAAACAGGGATGCGAGACAATTTTAGACGGAGATACAGGCATGGCAGGAGGTAGGCAGGAGGATGGGACAAACAGGGGCTGAGGGAGGACACCTTAGGTGGGAAAGGCATCTCTGAGTACTTGGAACATTTGAGCTGAGCTCTGAGGGTCAGGGGAGGGCATTCCAGGTGGACAGATTGGCCACTGTACTAGGCCAGCAGTGGGAGAGAGCGCTGTTTATGGAGCAGAAAGAAGGTCCCGGTGGCTCAATCATAATGGGCGGGGCTGGGTCAGGAGCACAGAACAAGTTGAAGATGGAGAGGAAGGCAGGGGTCAGGTTGGGTAGGATCGTGTAGCCTTGCTAAGGAGTTTGGCATTTATTCTGAGCACCATTCTGAACACAGATTGCAAGGGGCAGCATTACAAATACAAGTGACATGACTCTAATCCATCATTCAGGTGACAGAACACATTAGCTTGAAATGGAGGAGTAGCAGGGGACAGATTGTAAAGGTAAGTCAGCATGCATGATGACATTAAATACTGGGACGAGGAAGAGGGTGATGCATAGATATTTGGTTTGAGCAAATGGCGGATGGTGGTATTCATCAACTGGAGATTGGGAAGACTAGAGGTAGAACAAGAGCTAGGAAATAAAAACTTCCATTTGGATCATGTTAAGTTTGAGAGGCTCATTAAGGGACATCCATGTAAGTGGACACGTCAGAGGAGCCGTTGGAAACAAGAGCTTGGAGTCCAGGGGCTGCTGGGCCTGGAGACATCAATCTGGGAGTCATCGATGTTCACATGATATCTGAAGCCACGGTATTGGGGGACGATGACGATGATACTTCTTACAGAACTCTCACTGCTTTAAGTGCTTTACATACAGGTTCATTAAACCTTTACAAAAGTTCTAAGAGGTAGGTGCTAATCAAGAACCGTGTCCATGGTCACACATGTAGTAGGGTGTGCATCTGAGAGTCAAAGCTAAACAACGCATTCTGCTATCCCGCTTCTGCCTAAGATCACCCAAGAGTCATTTCCCCCGCAAAGAGGATTTACAAAATCATCAGGCACCGCTGACCTACGCCCGAATGTGGGTAACTATCTCCCAGCTTGTCTAACAGTGGGTTCCATATTGGTGCTGTCTCCCACTCATCCCTGAGCCCCTTATATTCAGGGGCTGTATCTTTTATTCATCCATATGCAAGGTATTGTTGGCAATAATCAATAGATATGGAATGAATGAATGAATCTTAGACTATTAAAAAATGCCTTAGAAATCATCTGATCAAACTCCGCCCCCCAGCTTTATTGAAGTATAATTGACAAGTAAAATTGTATTTATTTAAAGTGTACAATATCATTAATCAAATCCTTTTCATCTACAGATAAGGTATCCGAGGTAAAGCAACTTTCAAAGGTGACCTAGGTAAATGGTGAGGAGTGTCTGGGATGGGTGGTGAGTGGGCACTGGGAGATGAATGAAAACTAGTAAGTTTCCAATTTTTTTTATTCTTTGTAATTTTTATACAGTCACATGCAGCAACGTTTTTACTGTATAGTTCTGGCTTTGGTGTAATACATAGATAAGACTTCCTTACCCAAAGGCTATGAAATATTTAACTGTGATTTCTTCTTATGCTTTTACTCCAAATCTCTCCTTCACCTGTAACTGACATTGTGTTGGTGGATGATGGGTAGAATCTGAATAACTTGAATAGAAAACGGATTAAACACGAAGTAGGAAACAGCTGGGCTTGTTTTCTCATTCATCCGTGTGCCCCCTCCAGTCTCCTTCCCTTCCTCCCCACTGACTGGGTTAGAGGTTTTGTTACCTGATTCAGTCCACACAGAAGCCAACCAAGACTTCTGATAGAAGAAACCGAGTCTTAATTAACTTCTACTCAAGCCGTTTACTGGGGGCATGCGATGGAAAAAATGATGAGACGTAAAGTTCCTTTACGCTGTGTACCCTGCTGTCTGTTCAATATTTTACAATTTGAAACTGGCCTTTCACACACACTAATAACCCAGAAAAGTCTAAAATGAGTGCTGAAGGCTCATAAAAGGGGGACACACTGCAATATCTCTGCAGCGAGCCTCCTGATACCCTCAGGCTATGCAGCAAGTGACCTTGGTGGGCTGACAATAAATATTTCTCAGGGTCACAATTCAGTCTTTGATCCCCCCCCCCCCCCCATTCAATCTTGAAAGAAAAAGCTGTGGTTTAAAAAATATAATGACAATGTTCCTAGCTTGGATTAGAGGGAAACTCCAGTCAGGGTCTTCTGCTCATGGATAAATAATTCAAAAGCAGCTTATGTACTGGAGGTGATAGTAGCAATTTGATGGTGACAGTGCTGCCTCCGTCACACAAACCTTTGTAAGTGTGACAGTCCCAGAGGAGTTCCTGTGGCAATACGCACTGTGCTGGGACCTTGAACCGACCAATAAAAGAGACAAATCTCTGGCAATCCAACCAAGAGGCAAAGGGGATATTACATTCGGTCTGTTCTGATAGAATACAACAGTTGATTTATTTTTTTAAACTCACATGATCACAAGCCACATAATAAAAACAATAAAAATAAATAATCGTTTCCATGGAGTAAGAAGCCAAGACAATTTTTCAAAAGAAGAAGAATAGCTCTTGCCTTATGAGATATATTCTAATATATGAAAAACCTAGAGGGATTCAAGGAGGATGGCATTGGCACAGGAATAGCAGATTGATGGACTAGAAAGAAGCCACAAATGGTGGACCCGAGGATACGTGAGAAATATGTGTGTGATCAAGACTTTTAAATCAATGAGGGAAAGAATGAATTAATTGATCAATCATGTTGAGACAACTGGCTCACCATCAGTAAAAAGTAAAGTTATTCCTACCTCATACCTTACAGAAAAATAAATTCTTAATTCTAGCTGGATCGAAACGATTGAAGTAGAAGAAACATCATAGGTACGTGTCTGAAATGGAGATATTCATTCCAAGGCTAACATCAAAACCAGAAATCACAATATTAAAAGAATGTTAATGGGATTTCCTAAAGTTATAAAGTTTTGTATAAGAATTTAAAAGAACCCATATACAAAAATTTATAAAAGAGGTCAAGGTCAATGTATATAGATACAAATGTTAATATAATATTATTTTATTCACAGGCTGATGAGGCATGTGAATAAGAAGTATATATCTTAATTTAATAAAATATGTTGGGGAAAAAAAGCATAGAAGGATATACCTGCATGGGTTATATTTGGGTGGTGAGTATATAGTTATATTCTTTCTTTATATTTTCCTGTACTTTTAAATCTCACTTTAGCAATGATTATACATTCCTTCCTTTTATAATCAGCAAAAATAATACAGCTGTTAAAACTGCTTTCTGGCCCCATATGGGAGCATTTTTTTTTTTTGGAAATTCTTATATCACACATAGTAGATACTAAATATAGCTAAGGATCTTGTAAAGAGAAATCTTAGTTTAATTTTTCCAGGACTTTAAAGTACCTGGAGGTATCTTAGTCACTGGGGTGCAGCCGCTAATATTTCAGCATTTTATGCTTTGCTTCTTCATTGCATTCTCACATTTGCTCAATGTCCACATATAAAGTAATTATATTCCATTTTGTGGAGTTACTCACTGTATAGCCCTAAATACTATAATTAGCAAACATATTAATCAAACATACCAGTATCAAAACTATTGTCTTGCATTCTATTTATTTACTTTGACAAGAGACCCATGAATTTGTCCAAATAATTCATCTCATTGCATGAGAATAAGTATCCACAGATTATTTGATCATGAAAATTATAACTTAATAAATATGAAATCAGATTCTATTGTTCTATTTAATTTAACTTTGCACTGAGAATACTTATTTCTTAGGGAACATCTGGGGTTTTATAAACTGGTGAAATGAATATTAACTACTAACATATTTCCTGATATTATCTACTTCAAGGAACTTCCAATAATTACTGTGGTATGTCTCCACATGGTCTAAATTTTCTGGAGTCCATGATCATGTACTTAGAGTAAAGAGACATGTGACGGTAATGATGGTAAATACATGTGATGATGCTAGTCGGCATCTAGACAAATTATTCAAAAGGACACATTTCATTTGAAAAAAAAATCAGTGTCTAGGAGAAAACAAGATTCTAGGGGCAGACAGCTCGGCACTCACACTTACAGTCTTTAAGTTTTGGAGCAAATCACTTGTTCTCACAAATTTGTTTCCTTGCTTGTAAGACAAGGAGAGTAATATCTACTTTGTGGTCATTAATGTGGTGACGCATTTAAAGTAACAACCACCTACCAGGCACTCAATAATAATAATTAAAAAGAGACTATTATTGAGAAGGGACAAGAGGATGACAAGGCTGCTTGCTGCCAGGAGGAAGCTGGCTGAGTCCCTGCCAAGGGACTCACAGAGTAACTACCACCTCCACGAGTGCTCGCACCTCGGAGTGAGGCTGCCAAGCTCCAAATGGAATCATCACAGGGAGGGTGACTCACGCTACTCAAGTTGAGTCAACAGTTAACTGATCTGAAGGAGAACATTTCTCTTTCTGGTGCCTGAAGTGATCATAGCTCTCAGTCAGGCACCACCTTCCTTAGATGAAAATAACTCAATTGTCTGTGGGAGGGTGGAGCCAGAACAAAGAGAGGTAGGAGTGGTGAGGGAAGTTTCACCTGAGTCATGGGGAGGCTAACTGACTCTCCTTGCCTAACGGCAGACCCCACCTCACCAGTGCAATGAAACTGGTACCTCCCAGGGCTGGGGTCTCTCTCCAGGTGCCAGATAAGCCTCCATTCGGACCTCTGAGCTGTCCTTTCTCATTGTTCAAGGCTAGTGAGCCACCTCATTCTGTCTACACAGGTCTTCCCCAGAGCGAGAAAAATGCACTGGTCTCCACTCATTAAATTGCCTTCATTTCCAGTCCTCTCTCCTCCAGATTATGACAAGATTACCTCGGTGAACCATTAAGAACTATCCGATTCCCTTGTTTCTAAGTACTTGAAGGAATCTCACTGTTTGCCTATATAATAGTAAGTCATTTTAACTGCTGTTTCTGTTGATTGGATGGATGGATGAATGGAAACATGGACAGATAGGTACATGGATGGATGGATGGAGGGAGGGAAGAATGAAGGGATGGATGAAAAATGGATATGTGGAATAGGAACAGAATGTTGTCACACTGTGCTGGACGTTAGTAATAAATGAGTCCTTGGATCTTATTTGGCACCCAGAATGATGATGATGAGAAAAGAAACTTGATCTTCTCACATATGCTGATTGTCTGACTTCCGATTCAAGGAATGCAAAGGCAAAAAAAAAAAATCACATTGACCTTAAAAAGGAGAGATGCTGGCTGTCTAGTTAAAAAAAAAAAAAACACACACACAAAAAATAGTCTCTCATCTTTCTGTCCTCTAATTAACAAGTTCATCTTTAACCAAGAATTCCCGAGATTTTAGTATATTTTGCTTTTTTTTTAAATAAGGAGTTGACTATACTCTGAGCCAGAGACCCAGCTCTGTCCAGAGTGACCTTGAACAATTCACCTGGTTCTATTAAGCGTTCCTCAGCCCTCCTCTCTGTCAGGAGAGGAGGCTAACTTTAGCCCTCAACCCTCCCCCAGGAATATTCTAAGGAAAGAGCAATGGCATATGGGACATATTGCAAGCTCCTACAAAGAAAGGTCCATACATGGATTTACAGGACGAGCCGAGGGAAAAGGGCACTCTCCTCAGTAGTATGCTGCTTTTCCTCCTTTTAAACTCATTCCTCTGGTTACAGTTAATGGCAGCCGGTAAATACACGAAGCAGATTTAGGTCATGTTGCTATTTGAGATCAGCAGCCAGCTTGCCGAGGATTTACATTCGGACTCATTTAGCACCACCCTGCCTTCCAGAGAAGAATGAGAAATGCCACCATGAAGGTCCTCCCGGTTTAAACATTCCTCAAAGAATCCAGAGCTCGCAACCCCCTGCAAGGCAGCCCCACCCTCCCAACCAGCCCTCGGAGCGAGCGCTGCGGTTCTGCACGTGCGAGGAGGCAGCAGAAGCTCTGCCTGGGGAAGCCCTGTGCAGGGTGGGCCGGCGGCAGGTCCTGGCCGGCCCGGGAAGGTGCTCACGCTGCCCCTGAGCCCGCAGAGAGCAACCTCCGGCAAGCAGGGAGCCTTGTGACAGTGACAGAGCTTTCTCCTGGGCGGTCATCAATTACGATGCTTAAGTGCACGATGTTTTCAAGAAAAAGAAATAAGTCAACACCGTGTGCTCCCTTCCCACCCCACCCCCCTTCTCTACCTCCGTGCCATGGAGACCCAACCAAGTCAAATCATTTAAACGCTGTCGTTTGACCAACTGCCTGTTCTAATAGAACACTTTCAAAATTGCTAAAGTAGAGGAGGGGGAGGGGGAAGGGAATGAATAATCAGAAATTCACAGGGCTGCTCAGCACACTGCTTTTATCTCCCTTTTCTCCACAGCAAGAAGGCAAGTTGCTAATATTTTTAATTTTTTTAAGAAAGAGCATTATGTTAAAGATATCTCTGAGAACCTTGGAACAAACACACGCAGCACCTGTGCACCCGAGACACAGCCCAGCACACTCCCTCAGCCACCCTGTGGAAATTCTCTTCCAGTTTCTATATATAACCACTGCATCTCACAGGCACACTCCCCCAAACCGGTCCACACGCACGCTATCCTCTCATCATGCTCACAGACCCGGGAATGCTGTAACAATGCCCTGGATTGGAGAAATTCCCAAGAAGAGCCCAGCGATGGTTTCCTGGCTGAATGAAAAAGGGCTAGTTCAGTCGGCGGCAGCGCCTTCACGCCGCCGGGGCAGGCTCTGCCCAGCTCTCCGCAGGGTGAGCTGCATGTCTAATCATGGAAGAGGCTCGTGGATCGGCCGCTTACCTTGCAGTGCTGCAGCAGAAGTATCTGCTCGTCGAGCTCTTGTCGCTTGCCTTCTATTTCAGTCTGCCTCTTTCTTTTCTCCTTGAAAATAAAGAGAGAGAGAGGCTGTAAGAGAGGGTGGGTGTTGGCTCCAGGAAATTTGAAGGCAGGCAGGCAGCAGCAGCAGCAGCAGCAGCAGCAGCAGCACACATCTGTACAGACACTTGCAGAGAAGCTGGGCATACACGCACTGTCACCTGGCCCTCCGTCTCTGGGTGTGTTGCAAACAGCAGCATCCCCCGAGCATGTCTGCTGTGGGCTCAGTGAGTGGGAGCAATTCTCCTCCCTCAGCCAAGCTGCAACAATTTAATCCAGAAGAAAAGGCGGTTTCTAGACACACACACACACACACACACACACACACACACACACTCACACTCATGTTCTGTGCAGTGTTAATTTGGAGACAAAGAATTAAAACGTCTCAATCAAAAACACAGAGGCTGTTATAAACTGCAAATATGACAGAAAAAAACAGTGGGAGTTCGAGGATAGAGTTCTTTGAAATAAAATACACTTGTTATACAAGATAATTTCAAATCATCCTGTTGGACATACCCAATGATGCAAACTAGATGTGTGCTCTTTCTTAAACTGGCCTTGTGGGGGGCGGGGGCATTTCATGTGGGTGGGGCTCACCGAGGTTCTGATAAATATGAACTCTGGGGTTGGTCTGCCTGCGTCCAACTCCTAGCTCTACCATTTGCGAATAATTTGCTCACCTCTGGTAAGTCCTTTTACCTCCTAGGTCTAAGTCTTCTCTTACATAAAGAGGAGACGATAATAGTACCCAAAGCATATGGTTGAGGCATGTATTAAATGAGATAATACATGTAAAGGACTTAGAACAATGCCTGGCACATAGTAAACACTCAATACATGTTATTTGCTATTATTCTTATTGGCACATACTACTTTTAAGTAATGCCTTTTAAGAAATTGTTTTTTTTAGGGGTGTATTTCCCTTGTATTCACAGCATACCCTTTCTATTGGAGTGCACACTTCATACTTTTCTTCTCAATACTCTGCAAATGTAACCAATAATCATCATATGACTGGGCATTTATCCAAGAAACCCAAAACACTAATTCAGAAATGCATATGCATCCCTATGTTCATTGCAGCATTATTTGTAATAGTTAAGATATGGAAGCAACCAAAATATCCACTTGTAGACAAACGGGTAAAGAAGATATATTGGAATATTACTCAGCCATAAAAAAGAATGAAACCCTGACATTTGTGACAACATGGATGGACCTAAAGGATATTGTGCTAAGTAAAATAAGTCAGACAAGACAAATACCAGATGATTTCACTTATATGTGGAATCCGAGAAACAAGACAAATGGACAAACAAAACAGAAACATATATATAGATACAGAGAACACTTGGACAGTTGCCAGAAGAGAGGGAGGTTGGGAGGAGTGGGTGAAAAGGGAAAGGGATTAAGATGTGCAAATTGTCAGTTACTAAAAACAGGTAAAGTACAGCACAGGGAATATAGTCAATAATATTGTAACAACTATGTATGGTATCAGATGGGTACAGTGATCACTTCATAAGTTATAGAAAGGTCTAGTCACTAAGTTGTACACCTGAGACTAATATAATATTGTATGTCCAATGTAACTGAAAATTTAAAAAAATAAACAGCATATGGATGTGATTAATTTAAGAACAGAAAGGCTTTCCCTTATGCTAGCTTACTTGTCCCATGTTTTCCTTCCAACGTGCCGAGACAGCTACTGCCCTAAATTATTTTGCCTTACTCACATATGCAGGGAGACGCTTGTTAGACCAGACAAAATGGCATTTTACAATACAACAGCCAAATCCTGGAGAAGACAATAACGGAGAAGGCTGGCTGCTGTCCTCTGTGTTAACAGAAGCTTTTATTTTATGTAGTTGCTATGTTCCTGGGGATGTGCTCACACCACTGCTATTCAAATCCACATAGTAATAACTTATTATAACCAAGTTCCCAGTGCAATGCCCAGATCTTTAGAAATACCTTATAATATTTCTGGGACATAGTAGCCAAATCAGGGACATAACCTCCTTGCCAAAGTGAGGCCCGAGAATATTTTAGAAACTTATTATTTACCAAAAAAAAGTCTAATCAATGGTGCATCATTGTTGCTGTTTAATCCCAGGGTATGTCCAAGAACACACAATATATGACAGTAGGCAAGAAAAGTGAGGCCCAGTGAGGAAAGTCCACCTGCCCAGCCACTCAGAGTTACCACATGAAAAAGCAAGGACCTCCAGAACCAGACACTGTCTCTACAGTCTAGGATTCCTCCAGAGGAGGCTTACTGGACTTTTATCACTCATTCTCATTAACTATCGGGATATGGATGGTCCTACATTTAAATACAGAGCCAAGATATAGTATGTCAAGAATACAAGATGCTGATGATTCAATAATTCCATAAATGTTTGTTGAAGGTTGTGTGTTTGTTACAGACTGAATATTTGTATCCTCCCCAAAATTCATATGTTGAAACCAAAACCCCAATGTGATAATATTAGGAGGTGGGACCTTTGGGAGGTGATTAGGTCATGAGCATGGAGCTCTCATGAGCGGAATTAGTGCTCTTATAAAACAGACCTCAGTGAGTTCTTTTGTCCCTTGCTCCCTGTGATGACACAGCAAGAAGACACCGCCGGTGAAACCAGGAAGCCAGCCCCAACCAGAGATTGAATCTGCTGGCACCTTGATCTTGGACTTCCCAGCCTCCAGAGCTGTGAAGAATAAATTTCTGTTGTTGATAAGCTACCCAGTTTACAGTATGGACTAAGACAATGTTCTAATTACTTGGTCATTGGCAAACCTTTCCTAAGCTATCCCACCTCTGTGTCTTTGTTCTACAAGAAAGTGCTCACTCCACCGTTGCCCACCATCGTATTGGTGAATCACGTCTTGAACAGAACAAATATTACCAGATGTGTTGGGTAGCGAATCTTTACATGCTTGAGCAGTTGATTCACTGATGGCCACTGGGAACAGATGTAATCATGAAAGCTGCAGATTTAAGTTAGTTTTAAAAGAATGGGTAGGAATTAGGTAGATACAGATTAGTGGGTAGTGTATTCCAGGCAAAGAGAACAGCGCAAGCAAGGGCAGAAATGTACTTCAGATTCCAGGGACAATGAGCAGGGATATATAACTGGGATGCCGGGATTGCCTTTAGGAGTAGAGAGCAATGATTCAAAAGTTTCGCCAGGACTAGATCACTAGATCCAAGAGGGCTTTGGATGTCAGGACAGCAAGTTGGGATTTTAGTGTATGGACAGTGTAATGCATTGTAGGGTTCTAAGCGAGAGAGTGATATAGTGAAATGACATTTTTTAAAAAATATATATTTTATTGATTTTTTACAGAGAGGAAGGGAGAGGGATAGAGAGCCAGAAACATCGATGAGAGAGAAACATCGACCAGCTGCCTCCTGCACCCCCCCCACCGGGGATGTGCCCGCAACCAATGCACATGCCCTTGACCGGAATCGAACCTGGGACCCCTCAGTCCACAGACCGACGCTCTATCCACTGAGCCAAACCGGTTTTGGCTGAAATGACATTTTTTGAACATGAATCTGGCACTGGTGTATAGGATAGATTAATAGGGGTTGGGATACTTTTTCTTTAAAGGGCCAAACAGTAAATATGTTAGGTTTTGCAGGAAATACAGTGTCTATTGCAACAACTCAATGCTGCCATTGCCATGTGAAACAGCCTTAGACAATACATAAACGAAAGTGTAGGCTGTGTTCTAATAAATAAATCTTTATTTACAAATACCTATGGTAGACCAGATTGAGCCTATGGTCAGAGTTTTCTGACCTGTGGATGAAAATATCATTAAATGTCTTAGTAGGATGCTACATTCACCCAGGATGTGGTGGGGATGGATAGACTAACAAGCTCACCCTAGCTTAGGCTGTTTCAATCAGAATGGAAAGAAGAGGACAAATATAACAGCCATAATTGATCAGACTCAGGACTAAATAGATCTAGGGGATGAGGCAAGGGCATGTCTTGGCTTTGAGCCACACACACCAGAGAGTGCTGGTGTAGGAACCGGCCATAGTGGGAAAACAGTACTTTCCCGTCTGTGCTGTATTCGTATTTTCCCTGGGGAAACTCCTTATTGAGTTAAAGCTTGAAAAGAGCCAGTTGTTAACATATGCAACCAGACATCAGCATCAGCTTGTTCACATTTGTGTTCCGTCAGAGGAGAACCCTGGACTCGGTCCCTGAACTTGGCCCCATCTATGGCTGTTGCAGAATTATTCGATTAGTCGAGTCCCATTCCACGATGATGGAGTTAGGTCCTGAAGTCACTCCTAACCATATAGGATGTAAATGTGCACTCATGAATTAGAGATGAGCTAAAGTATGGCAAGTTCAAGCAGGTGACCCTAGGGCTCCTGACGCTTGCTTGCCTGCTTGGACTCCTGAGGTCCGAGCTGTGCTTCTCACCTAACTAGTCTGCTGCTTCGCAGGCTGCCCCCTCCCTTAATCAAGGCAAAACCACCGATGCGTGGACATTCAGCCTACACGATTTCCTTTACTCTCATCATCTATACAACCTACATAAGTGATAACTTGCAGATCTACATTTTCAACCTCAATCTCTCCTTTGAGCTCCAGACCCCCACATCCAACTCCCAACTGTTCATATCCAGTCCCTCAAACTCAATCCTTGGGGTCATCATCTCAGCCATCCCTCCTCCCCTACTCTCACACCTGTTCCTTCTGTGTTCCTCATCTCAGCGATGACTATTCAAGTGAGGAATCTTAGTTGTCCTAGGAACTTCCCTTTCGTGAAATATCAAGTCTCTTTGATTCTGCTTGTCTTTTTCCACATCTTCTGCTTCCCCACCTACCCTTTATTACTACCTCAATACTCTCACCTTTATCTCCCCACCTGTACACGCAGACTCGTCTACGTTAGTGTCTTGAGTGATCTGATCTGTAGCACTTAACTGCGTATACCCCATTTCCATCTGGATCATTGCAGAGGTTTCTCACTAGTCTTCCTGCTCCTGGGTATTGGCTCTGAGAAAGTCATCCTCTGTGTTGCTGTCAGAGTGATATTCTAAAATGGAAATCTGTCTGTGACCAAGCTTTGCCTAAAATCCCCGAATGTCTCCCAGTGCATGCAGCAGAAAGAGCAAGTTCCTTAGCCTAGCCAATGAGGCCCCTCTCTATCTCACACCTTCATCTCAAGCCATGAAATCCCAAACCATATGCTCCAACCTCAACAAACCATTGTAGTTTCCTGATCTACAAAGCTGGCTCGTGCTTTCCTGGTTTTGTTCTTACTGCTTCCTCTAATGAAAATGAATTCCCCTCACTGCTTCATCTGGAAAAAAAAAATCTTCTTCGTTGACAACATAGTTTAAATATCAATGAAGCTAGACTCGTCATCTGCCCAGCCTTCCTTCTCTCAGAGAATCCACCTACCCTCACTGTCGGTGGCATGGTGGGAATGCCAGCCATAGTAAGTCACACGTAGCCCAGCTCATCTCTGCCACCAGGACTTGCATGTGACACAGGTTAGGCCAATCAATCATACTACCTTATCTCACTGCAATAGAGACTGGTCTAAGTGTGGCTAAAGGACCCAAGCAGGACCAATAAGAGACATTTCTAGGGAAAGACACATGAAAGGGAGGGAAAGGAAGGGAAAAAGCTCCCTTTCCCCTAAGGATAAGCTGGGATGATGAACATCTGAGGCAATTTTTCCAAGCCACACAGAAGAGATGCGTCCGCGTTGGAGAAAGGTCAGCTTGCAGAGAAAAGCAGAGCTGAAAGACAGAGAGAGACGGATTCTAATGACATTGTCTGAGTCCCAGATCTGGTTACGCATAAAGCCAGAGCCATCTCTGGACTTCCTAAGTGATATACAATAACAAATCTCCCCTTTGCTTACGTTAGCTTGAGTGGCGTTTCTGTCACTTGCAACTCAAAGAGTGCTGGCAAATACAGAAGCCTCTTCTGCTTTCTCCAAACAGAACTCATCACTCCCTCCTTCTTTCATCCATTCCTAGGCTGCGGATCTTTCTACATCAGCACCTTGAGCACTTTAACCCTTTATACACTTAACTGTTTGCAAATCTTCTTTTTCTTCCAAACTACAGGCTCCTCGAGGACAACGATCTTGGCTGATGCATCTCCAAAGCCTGGAGTGTTGCATGATGAAGACACGGGATAGATGCTCCATACGTCCCTCTGAACAAGATACTTGCTCTCCTGATCGTGTTTCTGTTTGTCCGTCGTCCTCACTCAAATGTATTATGAGTCTGCCCTCATGATTTCATTGGCAGTAAAATGTATCATTGAAAACACATGAGCCGTCAGTCTATAAAACCAGAAGCGTCTTTCTGTTGAAGACATTAGCCCATATGGAATAGACCATTATTGTTATGTATACGAGAACACTGTTGAAAAAGCTGATTCTGAGAAAGAATCCTGGGAAACTCATCCCGGGGAGAAGATCTGGGGGAAGTGGAGATTCCAGGGAAAGTGTAATGAGCTGACAGTAGCAAACCGTTCAGGGAAAATGTGCCTCGTGGGACATCTGAAATGAAGTAATCTCAATCCATTAGGAAGACTTCCAGACCCCTCCACTCTCTGGGAGGCCCAGCCAGCCACTTTCGTTGCCGTTCTGTAAATTATGTATTTTCCTGGCAAGTATTTTCTGAAAGTATTGCGACATTGTGAAACTGCAAACTCTCAGCACAGTCAGGAGTACCCGCAGAGAATGGAGCTCACTCTGTTCAAAGGTGGTGCCTAAGTGCGATGGGACGACAGGTATTAAACGTAGCCATCAGTCACCTTGAACATTCTGGTGTATTTCCTCCTGGTTTTTCTGTGAATGTAGCTGTCAATGCATTTCTCTTTTACAAAGTTGTTATTCTATGTTGGGTATACACTGATTTTAAATATATTCAATTTTTTTTTGTATCATTGAATATTCTTTAAAAACAAACCAAGAAAGTAGTTAAGAAGTCTACATCCACTTTGGTGTGCTTCAGGCAAAAACCCTGTTCTCTCCTGCCCGCTGTGCTGAGACCCAGGCGTTGGGAAATGCAAGGGGAGGCTGGGGAGGGTCCCAACGGAGCCTCTGAGGAACCTGGAGAAAGGGGAAGAGGCGGAGCGGCCTGGCCAGAGCGAGGCAGAGAGCCAGTGTTTCCTTTCCTCTGCTGAGGCCACTCTGACTTGGGCTGATGCCTAGAGCCCGGGGCACAGCAGTGGGAAGAACCAGAAGACCTACTCGAAGCTCTGTCGCCATCATTTACATGAGAGGGGAAAGAAACCACATTAAATGTTACGTTCTAGATAAAGAGAGTTTTGCTCTGACACCTCCCATTGTGAGCCAAAGGGACCTGTGTGACCTTCCACCTCACACGGGCCAGCCGGTCCCTGGATTTCACAATGCAGAACCAGAGAAAGGGGTAGAGTGCTGAAAAAATGCATGATCCAGACTGTTTTAAATAGCCTGCACTTGGAAAGGGAACGGGGGATATGGGAAGTCAGGGGTAGGGGGGAGATCAAAGACTGAGAAAAGGAGAGAAGGGATGAAGAAAAAAGAACCAGCCCTTGCCGATTTGGCTCAGTGGATAGAATGCTGGCCTGTGAACTGAAGGGTCCTGGGCTCGATTCCGGTCAAGGAGACGTACCTCAGTTGCAGGCATGATCCCGGTTGTAGTCGGGGTGCATGCAGGAGGCAACCGATCGATGTGTCTCTCTCACATGGATGTTTCTCTCTCTCTGTCTCTCCCCCTTCCTTTCTACTCTCTCTCTAAAAAATAAAAAAATAAATGGAAAAATATCTTCAGGTGAGGATTAACAAAAAAAGAACCAAAGGGCTTGGTGAACAGTTTTTAAAATTCAAGAGTCTAAAGATAAAGGGGCTGAGATATTAAGACTAGAAAATCAGGGAGAGAGAACTTACGATGCTTTGTTGTGGCTTCTAAAATCAATCCCGTTTGCTGTTCTCCGAAAGAGTCCAGAAAGGACACTGGACTTTTGCCTTCTAGACTACGATTCTTTGAACGTGACGTTATGCTGAAATCGGATCGCCAGCGTGACAGGTTTTATATAGGTTACGCTACGAAGTGAGGTGACATTCTGAGAATTACATTATGGAAAATCAGCTTGCAAATGGGGACCCGATGAGCATTTTCTATTAAGGAATCAGAATGTCCTCTCAGTCATGGTTGGATTATCATTTCCTGTTTAATGCTGCTGCAGAACCCATGCTATCTATATAGCTGAGCACAGAAAAGGAGGGTGGTCTATCTGAAAACCGAGAAGCTGAGTGATGGAGCATAAAATGATCATGGAGGTGCCCACTCAGCTTTGCCCAAGTGCCTGTCCGGCTAACCTGAATGTTGAGTTTGCTTAGCAGACACAACCTTATGAGAGATCAGTTATCTGATCTCAACGCCATTAGATATTAAAACTTTCTCCTGGCTCTGACTTCAAGGTCACCAATCATGATTCTAATTATATTCAGGCTTCCCACGTTGTTAGCTAAATGGAGAGCTGATACTTGGTAGGCCCCCTGCAATGTCCATCCACTGTAAGTGAATAAAATGGCACGTGGGTCTGTAGATGAGGGGATTGAAAGCTAAGTTGGTAAGTGATTTTCTGATCCCACAAAACTAAGGAGCAGAACCCGGAGTCAGCTTAAAAGGCTTGGTCAAAAGGACAAGTAGATTTCCTATCATCCCACTGTCCTTCCCAGTCATGCACCCATTCAACCTACAACATCCCATGTGAGGTAGAGAATTCTATTCATTCCTCATTGCTTAGTTTTGACCAGCATTTCCATTTAGGTAACTTCTCTTTTATTCAACGTGGCCTCGAACTTACCATCTATTAGTCAAAGAGGGAACTGCCTGCTTTATTTTGTTTGTAACAGATTACAAAGTCAAGAGAAATAATTTTAGGTAGGAAAAGAAGACATTGATTAGTTCAAACGTCACTAGTGGTTTTTGAAAGAATACTTTAACACCTAAACCCTTAAGAAACATCAGAGAGAGTTTAGATGCAAAATTGTTACTAATTACACTGAACAGTTAGTATAGCTAGTCTATTAGCAACAATTCTGATGCCTAACACAGGATAGTTTTAAAATCTTTTGTAGATACAAGTGGGTTATATCTGAGATCTATTTTAAAGGTCTAGCCACAGTGTTACTATTTAAATAATTGCTTAAACATATAGCTATATTTTCACTTTAATGTTCGTAACATCAAATTCTTTGCCGAAGACCAAGTATTTTTCTCTGAAGACCACGAAGGAGTATGACATAATATAGCTAATGAGAAAGTAAGATCTGTTCCTTGATATCATATTGATAACCCACGATGGTGGTAAGGTTGAGCACTTTCTGTACAGGTAACACGGTAGAGAACTCTGTGGAAGTCCTAAATGTTAGAAATAACATAGCTGAGTTCCCCTGCAGAATCGCCATATCATCACTCATAACGCATTGCATTATTCCCACCATGAAGCCACATGAGCACTGAACTAGGAGTCTGGAGACCTGGGTGACTTAGACAAGCCCCTTATTGTTCCTGGGCCATAGATTCCCCACGTGTGTAATGAGGTTGGACCAGCTTCGCTCTAAGATTCCACGATGCTAAGAAGAACAACAACTTCACAATCTAGATGGTCACAAATGCACTTTCTCCTCTACAAAGTAATGCCGGCAGATATTTATGTAGTGCTTATTGTGTGTGCCAGGCACCATTCTGATGGATACATATCACACACTTATCTTTACAACAATCCACTGAGTTAGGTACTATCATTACCCCCATTTTACAGAGGAGAAAACTGAGGCACAGGGAGATAAAGAGATAACATCAGATGACTAGTAAGTGTCAAACAGAGTTGGAACTCAGCATGAAATAAGGAAATAGAAATGTCTTAAGGTGCTGCTGCCAAGTTGAAATGAAGAACAACAAAAATGAAACCAAGCACATCTGATGGAATCGAAAGACTCGATGAATGAAGGTACTTCTTTGGACCTTCTTTTGGCTTAGGATTTTGCCTAGACAACTGCCATTTACTCCTGGAACCGAAAGTCCATTCTGTCGTGGTTGAACCTAAAACTAGCAATGATGGTGGTGGTAAAAATAATAATCCTATATAATAAGAGAGGAATATGCTAATTACCCGACTGTGTAACAACCGGATCACAGATCTACAGGAGGGTGGGCAGCGAACTACAAGCAGGCTGCTGAGAGCTATAGGAGGGGGCAGGGCAGCAAGCTATGGGGGGGGGGGGCAGGGCGGGGGGAGCTACAGGAGGGTGGCAGCGAGCTACTGGCACAGGGATTTGTACGCAAGGCTACTAGTGATAATAATAATAATGGCAACTAAGTTTCCTGGTGACTGGCTATGTGCCAGGCACTATGCTAAGGATTCCTCCTCAGTTTTAAACTTAGTCGTCAGAACACTTTGAGGTAGGTACCTTTACCACCTCTGAGTTTATGGACGAGGATAGCTAAGGCTCAGTATTTAAGGTCCTGCGCTGGGGAGGAGCCAGCAGCGGTTGCCATCCAGACAGTCTGACTCCAGAGCACTTTATCATGAACACAGACATGTTTCGGCTACTAACGTTTGTTTAGCTGAACTCCACACCGGACACACGAAACGGAATGCCTCGCCGCCTCCACACATGTGCCAAAACTTCCCAGAACAAATGAGATGTTGAAAATGCAAAACACCCTGATGTCAAATCCTCTGCCCCCCCGCACAGGAGGCCTCTTACAACACCCGGGAGCGTTTCCTAATCCCGAGCAGAAAGAGGTCGAGGCTGGGTTGAAACGTTCGGCGATGCCTGGTGAACCGATATATTTGTTTATTTCAATCTCTGGCCTGGCGGGATCTTTTATTCTTTACATAAAAGGAATGATACCGTGTACTTCCTGGTCCATGTCCAGGGGATTGAATGATCTAACAAGGAGGGCCAATGCGAAACATGTCTCTCCCACTTGGACTTTTCATCGGAGAGGGACTATGCAAATGAGGCAGCAGTTTGGAAAGCTCTCAAGGCAGCATGTTGGGCTCAGGAAAAGAGACGACTCTCAACCTGGGGCTTTTAGGTCTCAGAACATATCTCCCTAAAGTTAGATGGCAAGAAGAGGCTGGGGCAGCGGGAGCCACTCTAGTGATAGTCCGATCCCAGGAAGACGTGCCAGGCCTGGAGGAAATGCCGGTGGGCGGGAGGCAGGAGTGGACAGGGCCCGGGCCTCACCATGAGCAGGGCTCCCACGGCTCCTTGCAGGTCTCAGAGCAGCCACCATGTGTAACTGGACACAGCGGAGAGCATTGGAAAGGCAAAGCACAACAGTGCACCCGAGTAGAAAGAGAACGTGTCACTCGGCATTCTGATGACAACGAAGGACGCAAACTCCAAGCAATTAGCATAATTCCAAACAGAGGTGGAACACCTTTCCTGACTTCTGCCAATCATGTTGTTGTCTGCTTCTTTAGATGCCAATATGTAGTGACTATCTGTATCGATATCTGTGTATCCATGTCTATCAGAAAGGTAGGAAGAAGGAAATACAACCAGTCCAGATACATACAGCATTTCAACAAATGTAAATCAAACTAATAAAGTACACATGATAGGAAAATTCAAACAATACACAAAAAAGTGAAAAGAACAGCTTTTCACCCCTCAACACACCCCCATCCATTTCTCTAGGTTTTGCAAGTATCCTACTTTGGGGGGAAATATAAATATACCAATGTATTATTCATAGGGATCTTTTATTCTTTTTTTAAAAAATGTTTTTATTGATTTTAGAGAGAGGAAGGGAGACGGAAAGAGAGAGAGGGAGAGAGAGGAACAGTGATGAGAGAGGACCATTGATGGGTTGCCTCCTATAGGACCCCCACCTGGGATCAACCTGCAATCCAGGCATGTGCCCTGGCTGGAAATCGACGCTCAACCCCTGAGTCACACTGGCCTGGCAGGATCTTTATTTTTTGCATAAAAGGAATTATACCATGTGTGTCCTGCTTCTCAGCTCCCTTTTTTCTCACTTAGTGATGTATCGCTGAGGCTTTCCTATCCCAGCACATGGAGTCCCACCTCCTCTAACTGCTGCCAGGCAGTTCACAGATGTACCTTAGTTTATTTTGCCAGCCTGCTGCTGAGAGATTATTTAGCTGGTGACAGTGTTTTACTTGCTGTTATAAACAGAGCTACAATGAACTTTCCTCTACATACACCTTAGATGTACCTTTGTGACTGTATCCATAGGGTAAATTTCCAGCAGTAGAATGTCTAAGTCAAAGGATTGGAGCATTTAAAACTTTAATAGGGCCAAATTGTCCTCCCCAAAAAACATCTTCTCTGTGTTTTAAATTATATAAATCTGAGTTGAAAATAAGACTCCAGAAACTAATAAGAGTTTTGACAGTTTTCCCCCTTATTAGCCATATCCTAAGTGACCCAGGGGGATTTTAAATGAGACAAAATAGCTACTATTTTGTTAATAATTGCAAGCTATTCTTAGAACATATTCAAGTAATCTGTCCTTATTATAGACTATTATTCTGTCTTTTCAGGTTAAAAAAAGATAATTTGCTACCTTATGCACAGAAGGCTATTTAACTCCATCAGTTTTCTAGGAGGAATCGAATTTGCATCTCTCTTCCTTGTACTGTTCATGTTAGAATTGCCACATTGCCAAATTGTGCCCGTTTATCCATGACAAAAGAGTGTTTGTTCCTTCTCTGGTGGTTGTTTTCCAACATGGTAGAAAATACAAAATTTTCCACCTACCAAAGTAATGTCTAGATGGACTCAGGCAATGGAAAGAAAGAAAAAAAGAAAGGAAGGAAGGAAGGAAGGAAGGAAGGAAGGAAGGAAGGAAGGAAGGAAGGAAGGAAGGAAAGAAGGAAGGAAGGAAGAAAACATGAGAAAAATACAGTGACTATCTCATTTTAGTATCAGAAAGGACTTTGAAAACATAAAGCATTGCCTGGCCAGTGTGGAACCAGGTCACAGTTCGATTCCCAGTTAGGGCATGAGCCCGGGTTATAGGATCGATCCCCAGTGTGGGGCATGCAGGAGGCAGAGGATAATGATTCTCTATCATCATTGATGTTTCTCTCTCTCTTTCCCTCTCCTGTCCTCTCTGAAATCAATAAAAATAAATATACTTAAGAATTTGTCCAGAGAAAATTATCTTTGTTATGTTCAAAGATTTTTATAAAGAATAGTCAACAAAGAGATATATGCAACACCAAAAAAAAAAAAAAAAATTCAAACAGCAAATGTTTGGCTAAGCAAAGCAAGATGGCATCTTATGAACCATCCAATGACTTCCTTTTTCACTTGGAATAAAATCAGAGCAAGCCCATCCATGATCCATCGCCCTTCTTTCTCTTCACCTCATCTTGTCCCTCTCTCCTCCTCACTCCCACTCCAGCCACGCTGCCTTGCACCAGAGACCTGCGTGGGAGAGGCACGAAGGGCAGGCAGACTGGTGGGGATTCACACTTGGAATGGCTCAGAATAAAGGTATTTCACTTTCCTCTGCCCAATGTGTGTGTGTATTTCCCTTGGGAACCCTCCTGAGTCCTGGCTGCAGTCTGGGGCAAGATTTCTGGCTATCAATTCCGTGTCACTGGTGCCCTGACCTCACTGTGTCTAACATCTGGCTTCCAGTTTCACCCAGTGCTTACCATGCCTGAGCCGGCTGGGTGACTCCACACCTTGACCTTAACTCTCCCCACAGTCACAGCTCTAGACGACCATCAAGATCACCTGAGGGACATTAAAAAGCACCCGGCCAGGCCCCACCTCCAGAGGCTGTGATCTTATTGGTCTGGCACCGGAGGCTGTAAATGCTCCCAGGCCAGCTGAGCGCCAGCCAAGGTGGAAAATCGTTGCAGGCCATGTGGTGGTCTCATGGTCCAGGCTGACAAGCGTTCCCTACGGCGTAAGCTGGTGTGAGCTCTTCTGTCATCGGTCTGAAGTAAGTTATTTGGTTAAATTTTGTTAGAAGACAGCCCTGGATCTGTCACTTTGCTAGCTTAGCAGTTAAGTCCTTGCTTTCGTTGCTCTTCAAAGTCTGGGTTTCAGCCACAGGTCGGTAGGGTTTTAGATAAAAAGTCTTGGAGGGCTTGTACTGAGCACCTGGCTGCCAGGAGTCCCGGCTGCTCTCTCCCTGTGGTATTTACCGTCCCTCACCGGCTGCTGTCTCACTTCTCTTCCCCTCCTGGGAGGCCCCCCTCTTATAATTAGATTACTATTTCCTACCCTAGGACATGGGGGATGATGAATGATGGGGGATAAAGTGTGGGGTGAATATGGAGTCACCAAAAACACCTCGAATGCAGGTCAAACCGAATCTGGTTTTGATCTAAGGGAAACAAGTGTGGTGCTTTTAAAAATGTGTTTGAATGCCTCACTGCTACACTACACTTCAAAATTCAGAAAGACAATAGTTAAGAGAAAGATCATCCTGAGAAAGGGTTTCTTCTACGCAGGCTCCACCAATAACGCCTCTGAGTGCAGAGAATAAGGAATAGTGGGGCCTGAGTAGGTCCTCAACCAGCTCTAGTCACAGACGATGGGTCCCCTGGTCCCTCCAAGGCCTCACAGGGCTCTAGGCCGTCTCATGGGCAGTGGCTGACACCCTGAGACAAGGAGAGGGAATAGGTTCTAGCGAGGGCCTGTGAGACCCATGCATCTCTCGGAACTGGCTCAGCCTCCTGGGCTGCCCTACACACAATGGGCAGGGGGACCTGTTCTACCCTTCTCATTTGTTCTGGCACTTTCCATGATCGTATCAGCATTCATTCCAGGCGAGTTCCTGATCAGGGTGAAGACGGAAGAACCTATGCTGATAGACGGTAAAGGTCTAAGTCAGTGGTGGGCAAACTGCGGCTCGTGAGCCGCGGTTTGCCGCTCTGTTGACTAATGAGTTTGCTGACCACTGACCTAGACTCTTGATTCCAATAATTACAGGCTGTTGTTGTTCCTTGTGATGAAGCCCCTATCCCAGTGGTCGGCAAACGCATTAGTCAACACAGCCGCAGTTTGCTGACCACTAGTCTAAGTTATAAAAAGTGCAAGAAGGGGAAATCAGAAGCTTGGCAAATGGCATGCCTAGTATCACACGCTCCTGCTTCTCATTTGCCTTTTGGACACGGGAGAGCAACCGACTTGCAAAAGGAAAATGCTACCCAAGAAACGAACAAAATCACACTAAGTGATGCCAAATCGTTCTTTTTAATGGGGAAGGTATCTATCTGCAAATCCCCAGCTGGATGCCTTTTGAAATATCTGCCCATTTTGAGATGTCTGCCTCCCTGTAGTGCTATTGACTAATGCCAGCCCGGGGTCCTGGGGCTCTGGGCCCTGCGTTTGATCTCTGGGAGATTCCCGCCTTCAAGCAGAAGACGGAAAGTGCCATGGGACCTACCTAAATACCGGGCTTCGTGTTTGTTAGGGAACGAAGGGCTTTCTGAACACTCTGAGTGATGTCTCTCTCCCTGTCCCTCCCCCTTCTCCCTCTAGTTTATATAAGGAGTCCATGTTCCACCCTATATCCTATAACCTCTACCTCTCGTGTGAAGGTCAGCAAACCTGTTCTGTGAAGGAACACAATCTCTGTCTCACGGACTCAGCTCTGCCCTTGGAACACAAAAACAGCTGCAGACAATACTTGATCCAAGGGGTGTGGCTGTGCCCCATTCGGCCCCCGGGCTGTAGTCTGCAGACCCCTGGCTATCCCGCCGCATCAAGACTGGATGAAAGAGGCGAAGGGATTGAGAGGTACAGATCGGCAGTTACAAAGCCGTCACAGGGATGTCAAGTACAGCATAGGGAATATAGTCAACAACACTCTAATAACTATGCCTGGTGCCCGGTGGGCACTAGAATTATCAGGGGGCCCACTTTGTAAAGTATATGGTTGTCTAACCACTATGTTGTACACCTGGAACCAACACAAAGTAATATGGAATGTAAACTGATTGAAAAATAGTTTTGTTTTTTTTTTTAAAAAAAGGAATAACAACCACTGCCTCCAGAGACGTGCTAAGGACACGGCTCTCGTGGGTGTGTTGTAGGTGGTGGCGGTGCTGGCTGGGCACATGGGGACATGACTGGGAAGAACAGGAGTAAACACTAAGTCTCTCAAGCCTTGCGGTGGCGTGTTCCTGTTTCCTAGAGGGAAGGAGGAAGCAGGGAAGGCGAAGGGAGAAGATGCTCACGGAGTGTCACGTGCACCTGGAACTGTCAGATGTTGTTTAGGGCTCACAACACCAAGAAAAAGGCTGTGTTGTCCCCATTTTGCAGAGAAGAGACTGAGGCCAGATGGGTGGGGCACCCAGGGTATAGAGGGAGGAAGGTGTGGCGCTGGTACTTGAATCCAACTCTGCCTGGCTCTGAGCTGGGCTTTTCCCCCACAAGCCAAAGCTTCCATACTATCTAATAAAAGGGTAATATGCAAATTAACTGTCACTCTGTCACAGAGATGGTGGTGCCCATAGCAGCCAGGGCGCTGGATGCTGGCAGCGTTGCCCCGGCAACGAGCCTCAGCGTCCCATGCACTCTGGCCTGCGGAGGGTGGGAGGGTGGGCCTCTGGCCAGAGGCTGGCCTGGGCACGGGATGCCGGCATTGTTGCAGGCTGGGCTGAGGGACCCCTCCCCGTGCACGAATTTCGTGCACTGGGCCTCTAGTAATACTATAAGGCGGTCGGGCCTGGTGCCTTCTCCCTTTTAACACCTGCATCCCACACCACAAAGCTTGGTAAGGGCAGGCCCAGAGAGTAGACTTGGGCAAGAAAGAACCATACAGGCCAGAGACTCCTCATATGATGCTGAACCCTCACCAAGGTGGTTGCCCACCCCCATCAAGGGCCTCTTAGAAAAAGCTGTGTAGCAGCCATGCCACCAATGTGTCATTTCTCTTCCTCTAGAGGCAGGTCCCTATCATACAGGCCCTCCTCTGGGTGCCAGAAGCTTCCCTCCTGGCTGAGCCTGGGGACATGCCCCTCCCACCCTGGACTTCTCTTTGGCTTCTCTGCCCAGCCTCCCCCGAGCCCCATGTCTGTGCAGGACCTCAGAGAGATCAGGGCGAGAGGGAGGACCTGCTGTCCCGAGCTGCCACTCTTTCTCCTGCCTCCTTCCCATTCTTCAGATCTCAAGTCAAAGGTCACCACTCCAATCCACCCAATCTAACGTAATCAATCGTCCCATCCCTACGCACAGCCCCCTCTCTCACATCAATGCATCCCCTGTATTTTCTCCCCAGGTGCTTACCAGAAACTGAGACCATCTAGCTTGTCTGTTAACTGGTTTGCATCAGTCTCCGCTCTGTAGGATGGAACTTCCTGAGTCTGCAACCTGGTTGCCCTGACGATATGATTGTCTAACCCCTATTCATCCCATCTGAATGCCTAGAATGGTGTCTGGGCATGGTAGACGATAAATAAACGAATGAGTGAGTGAGCACATACACACGCCCGGTAAGTTCTGTTTCCAGCAAAGACCCGAGCCCACTGAGCCCTGAGCACGCAGGATTCTCATCATCGCAGAAAGCATTCAGGTGACCGGGTTTTCTTCCTCCTCCTGGGACTGCGCCGTGAGAACCACCCAGAAAACACTGACCGCACATTTCTCCTGCTCACTGGGGGCCTCTAGCAATTACACTGAGAGGCAGGCGAAATTAACACGGTCTAACCCATAAGCCCCGAAAAGCCCTGAATCTAGTTAATGAGCAATTTTTAGCAAGTCAAGCACTTTTTATGGCCGCCTCAAGCCATCTGGGAAAGCAACTGCTCTCTCCTAAATTGTGAGGTGTCTTCACTCCAGCCTTCCGCTGCTGCCCAGGAGACTGCCATTAGCTAAACGACAAACTGTTCTCTCGGCAGCCACACAACACGTGTTCGGAAACAAAGCCAGAGTCTGTGGCCAGCAGCTCCTGGACTGGCCTTTTAGACCAATGCTCCGAGGGACCCCCCTGTTTCCTTTCGAGAGGAGGGTGAAAGGGTAAAGCAGAGGGACCCGCAAACGCACTTGCTAAAGGGAGGCAGGTGGAAACGGCCTTGCCTGAGAAGAGCATTTAAGGGGGACAGTGGTCGTTCCGAATTATTCACGCCGGACTTCATGAAGCCCTCCTACCAACACGCACATCCCTTCCTGACATTTGACACGGGGGATACAGGGTTCCTACAGCCAAGATGAGGTGTGGTGAGACAGGGCGTGTCACCTGGGAGCTGTGGGGCTTCCCCTGCTGGCAGCACGGTGAAGTTGGATGCTTGCTGCTTGAATCCTGCAGCCCTCCAGGAGAGCGGCCGGTCCGCAGTGACGTGCAGGCGTGTCTCAAAGCCTTAGCACGTGTGCAAGCATACAGAGGCACGTGTGCAGGCACTTGTGTCCGTGAGCATACACGCAGCAAGTTGGCGTTCCCATTGTTAAATACACGTTTCATTTACAATAATTTTAGGTTTATACAGATGTTGCAAAGATAGCGCAGAAAATCAGCACATAACCTTTGCCCACCCAGCTGCCCGTAATGTTAACATCTTCTAGAACCACGTGCTTTTGTCAAAACTTAGACGTGAACATTGATCTGATGCTGTTAACTAAACTAAAGACTTTTTGGATTTTACTTTTTTTTTTTTTCTTTCACTGATGTCCTTTCTGCTTGTCGGAATCCAATCCGGGAGACTACATGGCATTTCTATGAAATGATTTGGGGTGGTTCCTCCCCTCAGTTCCTTACAAAATGGGTTTTGGAAATAGAGACAATGGCTCTTGGGCCAATGAGACACTGAGATTTCTTCCTTTTACCTTTAGTTTTCCTTCCTTTAGTAAAATCACTTACGCTCACGAAGTCTCAGTTTGCTAATGTGTAAAACGAAGCCAATAGCAGAACTCACTTCATGTGATTGCTGTGAACATTAAATCAAATTCTAGAAAAGGGCTTAGCGGAGGGCTGGGCATACTAGCGCTCAGTAAATGGTAGCTATTATAATCCACTCTTACTCATAAGAGGAGCAACCGTATCCCATGTTCACCAATAAAGGAATGATCAGCAGCCAGTTCAAGGACTAGACCCCCTATCTGAAAAACGTAGTTTTTGTATACAACCAGTCAAAGAATTGGGCGTGGTTGTTGGGACAGGAACTACAGATTTGAATCGTGGCTTCTCCCTGGCTGCCTGCTGGTTGGATGCCAGGGCTGTGACAACCAAGCCGTGGTGACGGGAGAGGGCCACTAACAGGCAGCCAGCTGCCTTGTCCCGGCTCCTGTAAACGTCTGCAGCTCGGCATGAACGCCTGGAATGGGGCCAGGCCTAGGGTACGCAGCCAGTTAGCTGCAGATCAAGCATGTCAAACTCGCAGCCCACAATGAATATTTTTGTGGCCTGGCCAATATAACGGCATGTAAGAAACGTTTTAATAAAAATTTTGTAACTTAATTTTTACAATATCATGTTATACATAATTATGAATAATGAACTACAACATTAGCTAATGACTACTATAATCGTGTTGCATTCATTTCCCGTATGCACCTTATGCGCAGGCGCACCATTTCTCTCCACTAATACTAGCAGCGAATATTTTAGCAGTCGATTGCCACGTCATTAGTCATGGACTGACTTGTTTGGTGTGCACAACAAGAAATATTTCGCTTTTAGAGAACAAGAAAAATAGGTTTATTTGCATTACGCTTATTAATTTGTGCAGTTATGCAGGGTCTCGTAAGTTAATGTTCAAGAAAAAAATATTAATTTTTATTAAAATGTTCTATTATTTTATGTTAACGATTACCCATTTATTTCTACCCTTTGTATTCAGCATGTCTCTATCGAAATAAACCTACATTTCTATGAAAATTGAAGCTTTTGTTTTTTTGTGGCACACACAAACTTAAACCTTGTTTATTTGGCCCATGTTAGCCTTTGAGTTTGACATGCTTGCTGTAGATGCACCTCCTTTCATCAAACCAACCACTCTCCTTTCATCAACAAGTTTGGCTTAAGTACCATGGACTCCATTCCAAGGGCAAAGAGGATGGAAATCAACATTTATCGAGTGTGTCCTGTGTGCCAGGCCCTGCACATGTGTCATACATAGTGCCTTTACCTGTAAAATATTTTGAGTACATACCATCTATGTAAATGCAAATACTAGATGAGCATAATATACACACCCCACTGAGCTGTCAAGTATGCCTTACAGAATATGCACAACCAACATGGGCATTTAAAACGAATCATCTGTAGATGAAATAAGCAATATGTTGAATCCACTAAAAATTAATAGGACTGTTAAGGAGAGTAGATGTAAATCTTTCGTTCCAAGAGTCCTCTTGATCATTGTAAACGTCTGGGGGCCAACTTCGTATCAGATGGGATTAGCCTGCCTTTGGTTTTACATCTTCCTGAAGCTGATTCCTTTCCCAGAGGAGAAGTGTCATTTGTGTAGATACTGTTGATATCAGCTTTTAATTTGTGGCTTTTGTGTAAAAACCCTCTCAAGCCACATCTTCAGCTTGGCAGGGTTTGTGAAGTTGAAAACAGGTACTGTCCCCTGTGAGCCCACACCACCTGCAGAGATGCCTTGCCACAAACACCCAGTGCCGAGGGAGGCCGGAGCTGCCCGCCTCCAGTTCTGGAAGTTCCCTCTTTTCTTCCAGGATATGCCCAGCATAGGAAAGTGCCACGGTTGGCCCATATATTCGCTACTAGTAAAGTTGAATTTCTTAGTAAGTACAAAAGAAATGGAGATGCTAAAATTTTCTATCCATATCCCCAAGGAATGACCAGTATACCGCCCCACCACCACCCCGGGGCATTTGTCTCTTTCCATTCCAGTGTCTCACTGCTCTGAATGGTCACAACAGCCCTCTTAGGTGAGTGGAGCATGCCATCTATTTCGTATGTGACAAGGACACTGAGGCCCAGAGAATCTGTGCATGGATGATGTCATGCAGCGGGTTAATGGCAGAGTGGGGTTTAAACCCAGGTCTCCTTTTATTTCCTCCCCCTCCTTCTGTCCCTCCACCTCTGCCAATGTGTCACCTCTCCTCTTCCCACCCTTTGGGCTGCTGACATTAAATGCCAGTTTCCAAGAGGCCACCATCTGAGCAGTGGAAGCAGACAGACAGACAGACACCACGCGACAGTTCAGCAATCTAAGCAGAGACCCTTCCCAATGTGAAGTGGAAAGCTTTTGTATAAGAAGTGCTGCTCACCTTGGAAGACTTTGAGATCTGGGGGAATGGGACTGCACCCTAAAATGAATAATAAGAGATGAATCTAGCATGGAAGAGTGGTCCAGAGCCCTGGTTGGGACAGCCTGAATGTGAACCCCAGCTCTACCCCTTGCGGCTGTCCAACTTGGCTGCCGACCCTCAGTTTCCTCACCGTAAAAGGCAAAGACGTTGGTTATTATGAGGACTTGCAGGTTCCTCTCAGCACGCAATACCGTGGCTGGCATGGGGTAACACTCCTACAAGTCGGGGCCTCTGGCTGGCCTCTCTCCACTCCAAGACCCACCCAGGGTCAGCCTCAGACTCTGAGCAGCCTCACATCCCAACAGATGCTGGTTAGAAACCACCCTTTTACTTGCTAAGGCCACTCCGCAAAGACCCTTATCTGCACGTCACTGGGAAGAAATGAAACTATTTTTCTTTATCAAAATAAATAAATAAATAAATAAATAAATAAATAAGGGTGGTTTCTCTCTGTTACAAAATGGCTCTCCTTTCCCCTTGGCTGATTTATGTTAATTCATTTGTTTGTTAAAATATATACATGTTGTTCACTGTCAAACAACAGTTCTACGAAAGCACAGCCCTGGAGCGAGCGGGCCACTTAAGGAGGGAGCTGAGCTGCAGGCCAAGTAAGGAAGGGCTGGAGAGGGCCCTCACCCAGGGCAGCAGCATCCCACCAGGCGGCATTTAGACACGTCTGGCGACATTAATTTTCCTAGACGGTCACAATGGCTGGGGCACAGCTGGCATTTAATGTTGGGAGGACAGAGATACTAAATTTCCTGTGCCGTGTAGGGCAGCCCCACACCGTGAATACTTGTCCTGACTTTATACCAGTAACTCCCGGAATGAGTCATGCTGGGAACATTCCTGGCTACTCGGGCAGGTCCTCAGACCAGGTGAGCCACAGAGCAGAAGCTGACCTGTGGGCGGGCCTCAGGCAGCACGGTGGCCTGGACCATCTCTGCCCTCAGCATCCTGTGTGAGTGTAGACATTATACAGGGAAGCCCTTCTGCCAGGTCTCCTCCACTGGGCTGTGAGCTCCGTGTCAGCCTACTCCATGCTGAAGCCTTCTGTGTAAACTCCAGGCCCTCCGTGGTGCCTACCGCACAGCAGGTGCTCGGTACATGGCTGGGAACGTGAGTTTTAAAGCTGAGCCAGTTTGTCTTTAATGGGATGCGCTGGATGGCCAACAGAGAGCACCTGCCCCAAGGATACAGGTGCTACAGAAATGGAAGGAACCCAAGGGCTTTGGGCTTATATATCAAAGGGCCTTAGAAACCTCCTGCATCAACACGCATGCTCCCAGGTCCCCTCCGCCTCCCAGGCATGGGCTCAGAGATACGCATTTTAAACAAGCGCCCACCATTTGGGAACCACAGCGAAACTGTTCCAATGACCGGTGACTGCAGAGTGGTTCTGTTGGGATAGAGGAACCTTTAGGCCGTGAAAGCTCTCAGTCACTACTGCTCAGGGGCTTTCCGGATCAGAAATCTGCTTCTGTCGAAAGTCTTTTAAGATGTCTCCGGGTTTCCCACCGAGACATGGAAATTAAATTAGAAATCAGATTTCCAGGGACATTTTTCTTAACTGTAAAATAACATTTCTTTTGACGTTGGCATCGGCCTCGGATCACTGTGAGGCAGGAAAGAGGGGTTAATGCAGCCCCAGAGACTGAAGTGAGAGTTCCAAAGAGCTAATTACCGACTTCAGCTGAGCCCCCCGTGCGAGCCCAGCACCGTGCTATGTACAGACACGGTGTCTCATGTACTCCTCATAACACAGCATCCTTGTGAGGTGGGAACAGTTACCATAATCCCCATTTTACAGAGTGAAACTGAGGCTTAGAAACATTAAGTAACTTGGCCACATTACGCACTGGTAAGTGGCTGAACCAGGATTTGAACTCAGGGAGTGAGACTTTCGGAACCCCAAGGCTGGTGCACTTCTGGCAACTTCCATGCAGCCCAAACCGCCCCACATAAGCACACTCTGCACTGGTCCCCAAGAGAGGATCGGGGTCTTGCTTCTGGATGCTTCTTGTTCAGCTCTCCCGTATCTCTGTCTGCGAGCGGAAGTAAAGCATGGGGATTGGAATGAAACAGAAAGCATCTGTCAGTATCCCCCCAAAAGGAAATATTTACACCCTGGATAGTTGGTTGGCTTCCAGTCTGTGACTTTAAAATTTGTAAGACTCTACTGCTTGAAAATAATTGGCTTTTTAAATTTAACTGACAGCTCAAGTCACCCCAGACGAGAATGTGTTAGCTCACTTTCTCTACCAAGAACAAAAAAAAAGACTAATTCTGCAATCGCAAAGATAGAGTTCTGTACTGACTTAGCAGTTAGCTGGCTCATCAGAGCGAAGCATGGTAAAGCTCAACATTTTCCGATGATTGAAATGCTGGGCATAGCCATTATAAGTAAGAGGGCTTGCATCATCGTATGCTTCTTTACTTTGTTCCTCTAACTGCATCTGTCACTAATTCTGAGGGAAGTCCAGAAAGGAGCCCGTTGTCTACAGGCCTGCAACCAACTCACAGAAGATGCCATAGTTAACCTCCCTGGAGGAACCGGCTTTGCTAGGAATGTTTTTATTGTGATTTTTTTTAAGTTTTAAAAGTTGTCCAGCTTCATGTAATATGTATCCACACCATGTGACTGATGGTACATAAGTGTCAAATGATCATCTATGTTACTTCTTAAGAATCACCCCAGACCATCAGCAGCCTCATGATGGAGGCATGCTCTCTGGACCCTGGGTGGAGAGTTCTTACCTGTCGTGCCCCAAAACAAGGCAAAGTTCAGCTACACACATTGCTATGGGCTGGATATGGGGTGGGGAAGGAGCCCTTATGTGTGAGAAAACACATGCCCTGTATGTGAGTGTGTGTGCATGTGAGTACATGTGCATGAGCACCCCTATGTGTCCACATACATGGCCACTCCTCTGTGTATACATGCATTAGACTCCTGTGCGCACACTTGCATGAACACCCCTATGTGCACACATGCATGAGACTCCTGCGTACACACTTACATGAACACCCATGTGTATATGTGCATGAACACTCCTTTGTGTGGGCAGCGGGATGACAGTTATCCAGAGGAAAGAAATGACTGTACTAGAAACCCCTACTGAGCACCTCACCTCCAACAGAACAGCTCCTAATTTCAACAGCAGGTTTTCTCTCCAAGGCTCTGGGGACCCAAAGACTCACAATCCACTCATTCTCTTAACACTCAACCCTAAGCCTGATGTTCTACCCAAATCTGGGATAGCATCAGGTGTCTCCACCAGTCTTTACCCTTCGCCAATTTTAAGAGTCTGCAGTGAAAAAAATCATAGATGTTGGGTTGAGACAGGACTGGGCTCCAGTCTAGACTTTGTCCCCACTGACTTTGTGACCTTCAGTAGGCCCTGAACTTCAGCAACATCTATTGGTAAAAAAGGAGAGAGCTGTTCTTTCCACTCAGAATTTTCATGAGTGTTAAGCACAGCCCTCAGTGTATAGTGGACACAAGAAACCAAGCATCCTCATCTGTCCCCCTCTCCCTTAGGGCCGTTCTGTTATTCCAACTCAGGTTTAGAACTATTGGCTGGGCCTGCTCAGTGAAAATTAAATATACACACTCCATTCTCCTTAGTGAATGGAACATTTGCCTGGCTGATGTCGTTCTTTCCTTTTTCTTAACAGTTCCTTTTTCTCTCTGAGATCAGAAAGGCAGGCATGAAAAGGCTTTGCTCAAACCAAGCTGGCAGTTGGACCAAGATCAGAATTCTCGGCCCAGATGTGTTTTGTTGATCAGACATCAGCACCAGCCCTTGGTCTGGCCAACTGAGCAGGACCTCCCCTGCCCTCCCTCTAGCCTCTACACACATACACAACATGTTCACAAAGCTGCCAACCCCAGAGTCTATCTAGACCAGCGGGGTCCCTGGATCACTGGTGGCCCGTGAGGTCCAAAAGGTTAGCGACCGCCGATCTAGACAACAACTTTTGTGTCCCTCAGAAAGTCACATTCAGTTTCTAATCATATATGAAGAGAAAAATCATCTATAGTAAAAATTATTCTTGAGAATCCTTTAAAATGTTCATGTCCAACAACAATGTCTCGCACGAGTCCAATACAGTCACTTCTGTCTCCTACTGTGAACCAGGTCATCACTTCTTTGTTTGACCACCAGATAAAGAAAACTGGCTTGCATTTTGGGGCCATGAAGCATAAAAAACATTTCTGCATCTTTCAACAATCAAATCGTAAGAGGCCACTAGAGATTTCAGCTAATTCATCAGTCTCCCACCTCACACTCACCTGGCACGTAGCCCATAGAGAATCATCCACTTACTATTCAAATAGATTGTTATTTTTCCTTCTCTCAATTTTGTCTTTCATTTTTTTGTTTGTTTGTCTAACTAGACTCACTTATGTTAAATGTTTGCATGATCACATTCTGAATTAAGGTTTATTTTGTATTGACTCTTTTCATTTAAAACCAATGACTGGTTGATGGGTTAATTTTTCAAAGTGAACAAGATTACAAGCAACACTGGCTATCTCAGTCCTGAGACCTTAATGAAAGACACTGAAAATTGCATGAGCATACCAGAGCCAAATGATGCTCTGGCCAGGGCAGAGGATGTGGAGCCTTGATGAAGAAGAGAGAGAGAGGGAGCAGGATAGATGAAAAAATTGCAAAATGGAAGACTTCAGTGTGTGCAAAAAGGCACACTTCATACTTTTTCACCCCAGAATTTTGTGGCAGGTAGAGAACTTAGAAACCTCCGTCTTTAGCTTCTATCCACAGTGAGCAGGACAGTCCCAAGATTCCTTGAATCACATTTGCCATAAGTCCTACTATGTGCTGTGCTCTTTGCTCCAGCTTGCTGGAGAAACCAAGGTAAAGAGGTCACTCTCCTGGTCCTCAAGGCACTCACAATCTAATAGAGAAAGTAGGTAAAGAAACATTAAATGCACCAAATGGCTGTGGATCTAGCATGATGCACTTGGGTAGAATGCAAAGGGTGGATTCTTGGGAGAGGATGGCCACTTGGCATTACCGGGCAGCTGATACAACAGGGTGTGTGCTCCCCAGACCAAAGGAGAAGTGCGGTGGGCATCCCAAGGACAGAACAGATATACACAAATAAATAAGTTCAACCATTGGGTATTTTTACTATCTTAAAAAATTCTTTTTAAAAAAACATATTTTTATTGATTTCAGAGAGGAAGGGAGAGGAGGAAAGAGCTAGAAACATCACTGATGAGAGAGAATCATTGATTGGCTGCCTCATGCACGGTCCCTACTGGGGATCAAGCCCGTAACCCGTGCACATACTAGTACCCTTGACCGGAATTGAACCTGGGACCCTTCAGTCCACAGGCCAATGCTTTATCCACTGAGCCAAACCAGCTGGGGGGAAATTATTTAAATAAGTAATACTTCCTCTTTATGCTGGTTAGTGACGGAATGAGAGCTGAAGCAGAAACCAAACTCCTGAGAAATTAATAACAAAGCATTACATACAAAAGGAATCCTATTTCATATCACCTCACCTGATAATTTGGAATAAAAGACTCCATTCACAGAAAAATCTCTCCACCCCATTACCACATTATTGTCTGTTGACAACACTCTTTCAAGATCCATTTTCTAATTATAATAAATTGAGCTTATTTTAGGTCTGTTTCTGAGAACTTATTTGACTCTCTCCTGCCATCACTAGATTCACATACTTATATTCTTTCCAAAGGATCAGAAAATCTGAACCCAGGAACTCAATGCCATAACACTCACTCCTTTTTAACAAAACCCAAAGTACAGAGTTTCTGTGTGACTCATCTTTATGAAATCAATTCCCATTTTGTGAAATAATGGTAAAAATCAAATAAAAATATCTGGCTAATAGTAAATCTGCACCCTGATAGGTATTATACATATATCATTTTTATATTATAGAGCATGCTTGAAATGAGGTAGAAGCTGGGCAGGAGAGCATGCTATCACTCACTCACAGATCATGATGAACTCACACGAATAAACCACTTGCATGGGTTGTCAATAGATCATTGACTCACACTGGATGAGCAAAATAAAAGTTGGCTGTACAATACTGCACGGACTAAAGGCTCTTCATACATGGATTAATCCTGAGAAGATAGATATATAGGGCCACTCCATGCTTGGCATATAAACTCAAAAAACAGGAATAGAAGGCATTTTGGTTATGTCGCATTTAGAAAACTGGAATGAGGATGGTGTTTGGGAGAGAGCCTGGTAGTCTACCATGATAGTAGAAATCAAGAAACAAACCAACCAACCTAGATACTGAGAGGAAGGACACAAATTCTGGCTTATCATATTGTAAACAGGTAATCCAATTCAAATCCCTTCAAATCTCTGGACTTCAGTGTTTTAAATCTGTAAAATTCCAGTGACTCTTCAGAGCTTATACACTGGAAGTGAGGATTAAAGGAGATGACAAATATAAAGTACTCAGGCCATGGGGATAGGTACTTAATAAAGGCTTGTTCTACTTCTCTTGCCCTGTATGAATTGTTGTCCAGTTATTTCTTACAAGGTTTGGTCTTTCTAAATGAATAGCATATGATCTTCCAAGGAAGAGACCTTTTTCTTTCTTTCTTTTTTTTTTTTTTTAAACTGGATTTTTACACCCCATAGCATGTTGTATAATATTGAAAACACAGCTGTGGGGATTTTCCTTGGTTATTAAGGTGCTAGCCCCAGAGGATGAATCATTACAGGCTTGTTTTTCTATGCCAGGACTGACCTACGATGGGCATGTGGATGAGTTCTAGCCAATGAGATGAAGGTAGTCTGCTGGGCAGCCGGTGGATTCTCATTCAGTAGGTCATCATGAAGTCTAACAACTCATTCTTCTTAAAGCACTACAGACAATACTGATGCCCAGACAGCATTGAGAATAATGTTTCTAGAAAAATGACTCTCACACTTCTTCAATCATTGCCCACTTTGGTTTTTCTATGCCCCGCCTCCTCCTTTCTCTTGGGGCAGTTACAACTATTTACATGAATGCTGCATCGTGGGAGCTTTGCTACTGAAAGCGACTAGACTCTTTAGTAGAACTAATTAGATTCCTTGAACTAGAGTCCTTGGTAACATGCCAGTTTAAGCTCAGAAAGACCCTTAATAACTCACTTAGTAGGTTATCCTAGCAACCTTCAGTCATTTGTAAAAACTGATACTTTTATGGGCTTGTTCATCATTTGTCAAAGCAAAAACTTGCATTTTCTCAGTTTTTAATCAATCAAGAAGACTATACTTTGAGAGGTCTGTATTTTGAGAATTGCTGCCCTAGAACACAAGCGTGGCGTATTGAATCAATTATGCCCATTTATGAAAGATGTGTAAAATTATGTGGTCTCAACTTCAATTATCTCCATTCCTTACCCTATGCACACCTTCACACAATGTTTCTCACAAATATAGGATGTCCCAGACAATGAATGCACTTTGAATCATTATAAGGGCAGTGTTTATTAAAATACATTTCATTTTCAAAATTGAGCTATCAGCTGTTAAAGTGTGTATATTTGTTGGGACACCCTCTATTCATATCATCTTTAGCTTTCTCCTCATTCACACTTTTCTTCCAATCTTTACTTAATTATTTCAGAGAAATTTCTTCCTCTACCTTCCTTGTACAAAGCAAAGAATATCCAAGTAATGTAACACAAGTAAGTATAACCATGTCAAAAATGTGTTTTTCAGTGTAATTACACATAATAAAGTACCAGTTATTATCTTCTAAACTCTTGAGAGATCCAAGAATCCCTTTAAGAATCCCTGAGAGAGACCTCATCTGACTCCATTCATTGCCTTGGATAGAACATGCTTTTCCTCAAACACCAACATTCATGATAAAAAACAAAATACATTGTATTTTTTAAATTCAATTTTAGAGTTCTGTTTTATTTCATTGCCAGATTTGTAAGCCTTGTTTTGTTTTTTTTCCTAAGTTCTTTGGAAATGTGCACTAATTTGGCTAATTGCATGTTAAACTGAAGATTGTGGCTGGGCTTGGGAAGGTATTTTTATACTTAAATACTAAGTCATTTATCATCTTGGAGCACAGCTCCTCTGCAGGTTGGAAACTCCTATAGTAATACCCAAACCTTCTTTTACTTAAAAAAGACATCACTGCCCTGGCCGGGTAGCTCAGTTGGTGAGCGCATCACCCCAATATGCCAAGATTGTGGGTTCCATCTCCAGACAGGGCACATACAAGAATCCACCAATGAATGCAAAAGTAAGTGGAACAACAAATCAATGTTTTTCTCTCTCTCACCCCCTTTCTCTCTCTCTCTCTCTCTCTCTCTCTCTCTCTCTCTCTCTCTCTCAAATCAATTTTAAAAGACATCATTAACAACAATAAGAAGAAAAGAAAAACATAAAACAGTAAGTCCAAGAGATCCTACCTAAAATTGTATATTTTATATGTAGGCATAGTGGTTAAATATCTTTGTAGGTGAACGCTATATAAATGTTTCTAGACTAGTTCGAATATGTACATCTGCCCAAGATTCTGAATAACCTCACAACTCCATTTAGTTGCAATGAAAACCAATCAGAGGTTGGTAAAAACTGAAAATCATGTAACTATCCACGTAACTATCCACGTGATTCAAGGAGACTTAAGAAAAGGGTTTATCTGCAGGGAGTATTAGAGCGCTAAAGATGGAAAGGGCCAAATATGCCCTTTGAACTGTCCCACTGTCTTAGCTCTTCAAACTCCAGCCAAGACAGTGGAAAGAGAAAGTGACAAGAGCAGAGGTTATGGTGACAGACAGAGAAGACCACACACACACACAATTATCTTAGGAAATGGGCCAGCATCTCCTTTCCCTGGATCATTTTTGAGCTTTGATTTCTTATGGTGACAGGGAGTGCCAGTTCTCCACAAGCAGCCAGTACCACGGAGCATCCTGATTGTGAGGAAGTTCTTAGGGATCGTCAGCCACGGTCACCACACAGTAGTTTCCACAGTAAAATTGGAACTCGGCAGGTAACACCTGTTCCTTCTCTTACCATGTGGCCTTTCAAATAATTGAAAGCTGCCTCAGTGACTCCCAATTGAAGCAGGAAAAGAAGGCTCAGGCAGGGTAAGGACTGGTTCAAGGTCCCAGAGTTATCTAATGGCAGATCCGTGACTGGAAACTAAGTCTTGTGGCTCTGGCCCAGGGGTGTTCCCAGAACCTACACACAAGCCCTGTAGATTCTTCAGTTCAGGTCAGAACCCCATCTTCTTACATGGGTTCAGGGCAGGCCCATCTGACCATCTCCAGTTAACTGAGCAGCCACGAAAGGGATCTGAATGTCTGGGCTACAGTGTCAGCGGGCATGTGTGTCCTGCTCAACTTCTCCAGAAGTTACCCACATCCAGAAGAGTGACCTCCAGGAGCCATTTTGGAACAATATGACCCTGACCCTGCCACACCTGATTGGAAGGGAGTCACTGTGATGTGGCCAGGCCTGTGAGCCGTAAACTTAGAAACTGTGGGGCTGCCATGTTTTTTGTTGTTGTTTAAATATATTTTTATTGATTTCAGAGAGGAAGGGAGAGGGAGAGAGGGAGAGAATATCAATGTTGAGTGAGAATCATTGATCAGCTGCCTCCTGCATGCTCCACACTGGGGATGGAACCCACAACCCTGGGCATGTGTCCTGACTGGGAATCGAACTGTGACCACCTGGTTCATAGGGCGACGGGCGACGGTCGACGCTCAACCATTGAGCCACGCTGGCCAGCCATGTTTGATTGACTGCACGCACCAGAAACGCAGAGGAAGCTAGGTGAAGAAAGAGATGTGGAGAGGGGAGGGAGAGAAAGAGAAAGAAGGGAAGGGAGAAAATGGGAAGGGAAGAGAGATGGATGAAGAAGATGAGCAGAGAGATGAAGGAAAGAAAGGATTCCAGGGACTTCCTGCTTCCCAGCTTTGATGTGGTCCTTAGGCCCAGCCACAGTTCTGTTTCTGATTCTGTAAGGCACCCCTCCCTCCTTATAACAACCCACTCCTTCTTCCTTGAGCTAGCTCAATCTGGTCCCTATTTCTTAGAACCCCAGGCTTCTAACTAATACATGTCTCATGTAACATGCAATGATGAGTCTGGTATTGTTTTACTTTTCAAATCTGATTAGCTGCACGGGCAGAGGATAAATAAGAGAAGGGCAGCCAGGTCTAGAAGGAAAAACATTAACTTATGAAAAACTATTTTTTTTCATTAAAAAATGCCTTTGGTCCCAACATGCCTATTATATACAATGGGATCTGAGGCATTTTATTTTTTGACACAAGGAGATCTGTTCACAAAGGTACCTAACAGAATGGGCCCCCTGTAGGTGGGGCAATGACCAGGGAGGAGATGAAGCTAAAGCAAGGCTGGAGGTCTTGGACAGGTGCCAACAGTCCTTTCCTAATCAGTGAACACAGGATAAGCATCATGAGCAATTCATTGGAGTCATACAACACCCAACAGCCATTCCAGACTATCTTTTCTATTAGATTAGGAAGCCCTCAAGGTCAGGGACCATGCCTTTTTCACCACCATATCCCCACCACCTGGCCCAGCATCTGGCACAGAGTAGGTACTTAATACTTGTTGAATGAATGCATGAATGGGTGGGTGCACAGTGAGCTCTGAGAGATTCCTAAAGGAAATGGATAGATCCCAGGAGCTCAGTTACAAAGGCTCTGTGGTGAGGGAGGGGCCCATTCAGACAGCCGTTCAAGGAACATTATTCAGCACCTACTCTACAGACCAAGACGTCAGGTGGCCCCTGCTTGGGGTTGCGCCTGGTCGCACACAGCAGCTCCCCGGGGCGGCCACCTCCACTGGCAGTGATAGGAATTGGAAGTGGTATCCATGCCTGGTGTAGTGACAGGGGAGCACTTTAAAACTAATTTGAAATCAAGAAGAGTGAAATAGACCGATTTCTTAGACGGAAAGCAGGGTGCTAGGTTATATGTAAGTGTTCCCGGGGCAGATGGGAGCTTAGGTAGGACAAGCCTCAGGCAGCAAACAAGTGAGTCCCAGCCTGCTGCACGAACTGACCTGTCCAGGCAGCTCCCAGGGCTTCCCCCAGACAGAATGTTTCAGTAATGAAAACCAGGTGCACAGAGCCACTGGTAGATGCTGTACAAACTGCAGTCCAGAGGAAAAGGCCATGTCCCCTTTCCCCAGTCACTCCATGAATTTCCCCAAAGACAACAACTGAAGGAGACTTGAGGTTTCTCAACATCTTGGGCATCAGATCTGCCCAAAAGCCAGAATTCAAACGATAAAGGAACAGCGAGTACCGCCAGCATCTTTGATGAGCCCCTTCCATTGACTGTATGGAGCTAGTGCTGTCTTGAATAAAAAATATTGGAGCAGGACAGCATCTGCTTTTAAGTTCCCAGGAGACTCCGAGATTGGTTGGCCCTTCATGATTTCACCGCCCTTGCCCAGGGGCCTTGAGCTTAAAGCGGGCAGAAGATCCTTGAGATTGAGCCCTAAGACATCACAATTCACCAACACATCAGACGGAGGCGACAGCATCCTACCACCAAAGCACCACAGACGGACACACACAAGGAATTTGTCCCGCTCTGCCCTCCTTTGAAAAAGTCTTTAGATTAAAAGGTTACCATCGGAATTTCAATCACATCAGTTTGTTTATGCCCAGGTGGTGTAAAATAACTTTAAAAATGCAGATTTCAAAGAGGTTTAAATTGGACTAATTTAAAATTTTAATTACACAAGTAATATGTGAACATAATTTTGATATTTAAAAATTCTAATAATACAGAAAATACCAAAATTCCTTTTCTCCACCCTCCATAAAATCCCTATCCCTTTCTTTATGTACTTACATAAGTATGTGTATGTATATGGATGTTTTTCGTCAGTACATATAGATCTACTTTACTATTTAGACTGCTGAACATATATTTCCTTATTAAATTGTTCCATTTTTTTAAAAAATTATTGCAAACAAGGCTAAACAAACTTTCTAATTCATGTATCTTTGGGCATATGCTCTAACTTCAACTTTAATGTTTTTTAAAAGGTTTATTTTTTTCTTTTTGGTGATTGGTGGTCTCACAATGCCAACAAATGACAGTTTACTCCAACTCGGAGTGGCTGAGCTCTATAAATGCAGTGCTATGGAAAATGAAAAAAGGTACATTTCCCCCAGCCTAATATATACAATACACACACACATATATTAAATCTGTGTGTGTGTGTGTGTGTGTGTGTGTGTGCGCGCGCACGTGCACCCGTACACATGCGCCCAAACCACTGGGAGGTTGACAGAGTTCCAGGGGAATGGAGACACGAGATCAGATTGAGCGAACCAAATTCTCAGTTCCTAACCCAAGAACCTAGAAAAGAGTCCTTGCTCTTCCCAAGCCTCCCTCCCCCACAAACAGTTAACAAGACTTTATGGAAACTTGGCAAGTGCTTTTGGAATAAATTTGAGTCTTTGAACTTCATGGCTTTTTCTCCTAATTTCTCGTCTGGATTATACAAATGTGAAAGCCTTTTTGAGATTTCCTTTAAGGTAAAATTTCAAAAGCATTATGTCTTTAAAAACTGAATTGCAACTGAATAACTTAGAATTAAACTATGTTGCATTTAATATCACAATCCAATATAGATTTACCATTTACTTATATCATCTATAATAATAAAAGGGTAATATGCTAATTAGACCGGACGTCCTTCTGGACGTCATTCCAGACGTCCTTCCGGACATAGCTGGGTCTGGAGGGAAGCCAGCCCAGGTCCCGGGTGCCCGAGGGAAGCCAGTGCTGGCAGCTGGGGGAAGGAAGGCCTACTCTTGCATGAATTTTGTGCATCAGGCCTCTAGTTCTTAAATAATTTTCTCCTGGTAAATGCTCTGCAGGAGTGTTCACCATTGGAGGGGAGCAGTCAAATATTTGAGCAGTACTAATGCATCTGTTCACCACTCACTTCTAAAACAGAATGCAATCATTCTGAATTTGGAACTCTGCAAGGAGCTTTCCGACAGACAGATGCCCACCTAAGTAATTCTTAGTTTCTCTCTCTGGTCACTAAAATGAATCTGTTAAAGTACGTGGTCATTTCTATGACAACTGGATGTTCCAAGTGCATTACTGAATTTGGATTCCCCTGAAGAGCTGGGAAGGGGAAAATGTGTGCCACAGAGAACATATAAACTCATATTCAAATATACAGTAGGACAAAAGTATACAGTCTATTAAAAAGCATACGTTGCCCAGCTGGTATCGTTCAGTGGTTGAGCATTAACCCATGAACCAAGAGGACCCCAGTTCGTTTCCCAGTCAGGGCACATGCCTGGGTTGAGGGCTTGATCCTCAGTAGGGGACAGGCAGGAGGCAGCTGATCAATGTCTCTCTCTCTCTCATTGATGTTTCTATCTTTCTATCCCTCTCCCTTCCTCTCTCACTAAAATCAATAAAAACATTTTAAGAAAGCATATGTCTATTGAGGTAAATGATTATCTATTAGTATCTGAGCCTTATTTTGAAATTAAGATGAAATAAATTGTCAAAACCATACACATGTTAGCATATTTGAGGTTTCTCTGAAAAGGGCTATACATTTAAGAGATGAGGTGGTTGATCAGAAGTTTCCATATTTTTTGACCTTTTAATTAAACACAGATACAGAAAACACCATAAAAATCAATGTTTAGTTAAATGGGTTCCCGGTTAAAAATAAACATAACTTGCCAATCACTTCCAGAAGCCTCTCCATGTGCCTCTCAATTTCAACCTCCTCCCTTCACTAAAAAATAACCACAACTGTAGTTTCTATATTATTAACCCTTTGCACTCGCTTGTTTTTTTCTCAATTCCTTTATTCTAATGCTAACCGTGTCGAGTCACACTCGACATCCGGGTACAAAAGGTTAATCCCCAGAGCTTCTGTAGTTATAAGATGCTGTGGTTCAGAGTCCTTATTTTCACCATTAAATTATTGTGTAGTAAATTAAAATTTTGAGAGGATTACATATACCTCTCCATTTTACTGTTATTCACATTTAATAAATACATTCACTAGTATATCTATTAATATCTTGCCTCCACCCACCCCCAAATTTTTTCTAATGTGTGAGGTGGAACACATGCTAAGATATTGCCTCCACTAGGCGGCACTACATTCTCTAATGTTCTCCAATAGCTGGGAAGACAGAGTTTAACGTAGCTGGGGAATCAATGCATTTCTATGAATGAAATTATAGACAAACACATGGGAAATCCACTGAATGCTTCTTTACCTTGCTACACATCACAGAGAAGATCCCTTTCTTAAATGCAACACCCGAAGGTGCCCAGAAGTCCTGGTGAGTGGCAGGCTCAGCAAGAGTGAACCTGTATTTCAACAACTACTTTTCCACTAACAACCAAAGTCCGTGAAATCGAAGTGGGGGGCAGCGGGGGAGAGGGAGGCAAGGACATTTGGAACAGACAAAAGGGCGCTGTTTCCAAGTCTAAATGGAAGACAGCTGGTTTACAGCTTTGCTACCTTCCTCACTGTAAGTCAAGTCACAGCACAGAATGAAACTTTCAGTGGTCAGCTCTAGGATTTTCTGGAATTCTGAGCATCCCCATGGGCTCTGAAGTGATCAATTATTTGCTTTCTAGATTCCATTTTACAACCCATATACACTGTACAACTCATCAGAGGGACAGATTTCCACTGTAAATTTCCACAACAGCATACATATATCATCTACTTTTACCCCAATGTTGTTGTTTTTTTGCTTTTGTTTTTCAGATTAAAAAAAAAAATCTCAGTAATAGAACTATGCACTCTTTAATTGTAGAGGTTTAAGGAGAGTTTTCTTAGTTTAAATTTGTTACTTTTGTGATTTTCACAGCTATTTAGTTCTCGGGCCTGATAAATCTCCGCATAATAGGCAGGTACAGATGCCAAGCATGTGTTAAGAGATAGCAGGACCTCATGCGTACTCATGGGGTGTTTCTAAATTGTCCTCAGATCAGACCAAAAGGCCAGCAACTGTGCCCAAGTGTCAACAAAAAGTGTCAGCTTGAATGATTTCACATTTTAAGTGACCACTTCTGTCTAAATTTTAACCTTAGATTTATAAGATTCACTTGATTAGTTTTGTGGTGCGTGTCATTTTAGTCCTGTCATTTTTTTATGCCTGAGATTTATTCCTTAAAATGCAAACTCTTCAATTTGGAAAATTCAATACAGGTGAAAAAAAGGCTGAAAAAAGCTGAGAATGGGAAAGACTACTTCCTATAGCTTTTTTTTTTTTTTTTTTAAGTACCGATACTACCCCCAGGCAAACTGGCAGCGTCAGTTCAGATTCAGTGGATGGTACAGAATAGTTTTAAAAATATGGCCTTTTAAACCAAACTGTATCAGAAGCAGGAAGTGGGTTTGGCAATTTTTTTACTCCTTAATGTAACTTCCAGACCATGGCTCCTCTGCCCTCCTGGAAAAGGCCTTGTTTGTTCTCCTGTTTTATCTGTCCTCATCTCCATCACCAACTGATCTGGGCACTTCCTCATATTCACTGATGACTTCATTCCTTGGCTCACAGAATCCATATCAAATCCCACCATCACCCTGAGTGACTTCAGTGTTTGTGGCATGACTCAGCCAACCGTGATTCCCATAGTCTTTTGACAATATCATCTCAGATAACCTTGACCGCTTCTATCCTCTACCACCCCTACCCAGGCCTGAAATCTGGCCTCATGAACAAAGATGAGAAGTTCTAGTACAAAGACCCAGATTCCAACATGCCATCTCATCCTTCCCTCTCTCACTTGTTTGTCCTCACCACACCTGCTCTTGATTCTTTTCAAGCCCTCTCACCTTCCATTTTCTCCCCACCCATCATAGCTATCCTGTCTTCTCCTTCATCTCTTTTCAGGTAAGACCATGTGAATAATCATTTGTAACAACTATCTTCCTATATTCTCACACCTATTCAATCAATTCCAAGATCTGTCAATTCAACCTAACAATCATCATATTCATGCCTTCTTCAGCATCTCCAGAGCTATGTTCCTACTTTGGGCTATCGCTAATTATTATTGGGTCAGGGAACTACCTCTGAGTGGCCTTCCTGCCCACCCTCTCTTTCTCTCAACTCAAATTACTTCCTATACTATAGTGAAATACTCTTTCAAAAATGAATATCCAATTAGATCTCTCCTTGAGAGCCTTCCATTAGCCATAGTATAAAGTTCAAAACTCTTACCTAGCAAAAACTTGGTTCACCTTTCTATTATCGTTTCTTACTATTCCAATCTCATACCCTTCCATCAGGTTACAAGGAAATGCCCGTGAAGTAACAGTTTAATGGTTGAAAGATGAGTTCTGGTGTCAGATAGACGTGTGTTAAAAATCTAGCCCTGCCACTTACGTTTGTGACCATGGACAAATCACCTATTCTGAGAGCATCCCATGCTTCTCTTTCAGGACACTCAATGTCTACATCTTATAAATCCTCTTTACTAAGTCCACCTATTCACTGGCTGTCCTTGAATTTCCAGCACACAGTAGGCCACCAACTCTCATTCTTCAGATGAGTACATGATGAGAATGAATGAATTCTTCCAGTGCTAGGAAACTCGATTCTTCCAAATATGGTATCTTTGCATCTGGTTGTTCTTTAGATGAGGCATCCAGAGCCTTTGAATCCTCCCACAATCATGTTGGACTCATATAGGTTTTCTAGGCCTGCACTTGGATGCTTTTATATTTTTATTCACTTGAAAACTCCATCATTGATACATGTATGTCAAGTGTACACTTAAGTACATATGCATTTACACTCTTATGTACACATGGGTGAGGAAGTATAGCAATGCAATGGAACCGTGCAGACGTTAGTTGATAGTACAAGTGTGCACTGTGTGTCCACTTTCGTGTGAACTATGCTCAACCACTCTGTCCTAATGTGGAATTGGGAGCTCTCTGATGTTGCCACCAAAGATACTCCAAACTCCTACTACATCTCAGGGTATGAGAGCCAAGGAGTGAGTGAGTTAGCCTGGTTATAATTTTACACAAACCCAAAGGGCCAAAGGTGGGGTCAAAGTCAGCTGCAGGGTCAAGTTCAGAATGTGAGAGTGATAAGGTTGGCACAAGAGCAGGTGGGAAACCAGTGAGGAAGATCCTGGGGACCACGACAAACCATCTTGCAGTGACCACGGCTGACTGCCATCAGTTAAGTTACATTGCTTTGTAGGCCTGACATCCTACATAATAAAAGGGTAATATGCAAATTATCCCCTCCACCGGGAGTTTGACTGGGAGTTCAACCAGGGGACGGGGCCAGCCCACCAACCACCCGCGGCTCTTCCCCCTGGCTGGCCTGGCCCAATTAGCCTGATCGGGGCAGGCTGGCCGACCGGACCCCACCCGTGCATGAATTCATGCACTGGGCCTCTAGTAGGACAGATAAGAAGGGTTTGGCTTTGGTTCTTCCCAGGAGTTTGATGGCCTCTTGGAAAGTCCAGGATGCCCTGGAATAGTGCTCATAGCCATTCTGTTTGGTCTCAGACCCTACAGTACAGACAGAGAACAGCCATCCATGTCTCCAGGTCAGGACCAGCTCTCTGGAGCTCCCAGGTCAGGGCCTATACTAAGCCCTCTCTTTATATAATTTTTTATCCCTACCTCCTTTAAAGGGAGGCAGAAAATTGGAAAAATACTGACCTTACAGTGTGATACATTAAAAAGCAGCAGCTTCTGCAATGAGCCAAACATTTACTAAGAGAAGAGCAATACAACCAGACACTGTTATGGATTGCTGGCAACTGGGACTGAAATCTGACCATTTACTCTATAGATGTGATTTACACATCTCACCCCACTTCATTAGGGCAAGCTGAGAGATGGGCAATCTTTTAATGCTGTGACGATCTCTTAGCTCTGAACAAATCACGCCTCGGCAGCCACACGGTGGTTTTTCTTTCACTTCCTGTGGAAATACTTCTGGGGAAATCTGGGTCACTGATGCTACTACTGGATTTACAGCAATGACCAGTTTCTAACTTGGCTTTATCTGATCCGCTCTGGAAAATGTTTGTAGCCGCTATGGGCAGTCCTTGTTAAAATGTGCAGACTTGCAATCATTTTTTAAAAAGCACTCAACCATCAAAGATTTGGTTTGGTCTGCTTAGTCTGTGCTGACCTCACTTCATTCTGCGAGGCCAGGGCCTCTGCATCCCAACCGACCGCAGAAGCCTTCCAGCTGCGTCTTGTATGGCATTTTCCCAAGGCCCTTCCTTATCTCCTCGCTCATGCTACCGAGAGAACAGCCATTGCCATTTCCTTATCAAGGTTGAGGAGACTCAACCATGGGAAGATCTCGTGACAAGCCCCTGAAGCTGCTAGATTAGTATCAGGACTCACACCACCTCATGACACTAACATGCCACATGTACGTGCCCCAGGCAAGAATCAAGTCAGTGAGGCCAAGAGGAAGGCCCATGGTTTCCTTTCACCGTGTCCTGAGTTATGTTAAACGTGGACAATAGGGCCTTGGGCCAATAAACATGGATTTTGCCAGGGATGGAATGAATGGTGTGTTGGTATTCAGGCCGTCCATCTGCGCTGGGGAAAGAGAGCAGATGTTCCTCGTCAGCCCCTCCTGCTTCCTATGCTCCCTGCCTTCCCCAGACTCTGCAGCTGGATCCATCAGCGTCCCAACCCTCAGGCTCAGTCCTACCCGGTGCCTGAGCCAGCACAGACCATGGTGGGAAGAGTGCCAAAAACTAAGAGGCTCACCCTGTTCTTCCCTGTTGTCTGGCCCCAGATCCAGACTTGATGGAGATTCCATGCTGTCCCTCCTACTACTCTGCTCCCTTCTCAGATGGGCACCTCATTACCCCGCTATCCTCGGCTCTCATCAGTTCTCCTCTCCTGGACTGGACAGTTCCTGGCCCCAGATGGCCAGCTGCCCTCTCGCTACCGTCAGTCCCTGCCCCTCTGATGAGACACTCCCTTGACTGCCAGTTCTTTTATGTAACCAAGACTGTTGCTCCCTTGGCCAGTGGGTACCAGCTGCATATTCCAATTCAGCCCTTGGGGCTGGCCCAGTTACCCCTACTTCACATGTGGCTTTCACTCAGAACCCTCCTAGCTGATCAACTGCATTGGCATTCATTCATAACGCCTTACATCTAGTTTCTATCTTGACTTACTTTAAGAAAATACAATATAAACAGCTAGGGCGGCAAATAATTATTACTACTCTCTAGGATGTTTCATATGTAAAAATCGACTACAGCTTTTTAAAACATGGTAAATACGCATGCATCGGAAATATGATTTAATTTACATAAAAATCCAGTTGATAAAAACAAAGCACTCTTTTTATACTGTTTTGATCCTCTCACCCTTTCACTGATCAATACCCACCTCCTGCCCTCACTTCCCCCTTTGGCCAGGTTTTAGATGCCACGATCAATGACTATAACCATGCTCTTCCAAAAGCCCAGATCAGATGAAACCCAACACTTTGCCAATTTGTGCCTGCACATATTCCATCGAAAATGCTGGAGAAAAACACAGGACTATGTTGTCTGTGTTTGCTTTCATGGCCTCAAATGCCAGGGGGCCTTAGAGGGATCCATAAATCTGACTGTATTTCCCCAGATTAATTACTCAGGAATGGTCCCCAGAACTCCAACACTTCTTCCCCCTTCCTCATTGCCAGCAGATGATCTTACTCCTCGATTCACTGAGAAAACGGAAGCAGTCAGAAGGGGTCCTCCACTCACCACCATCACCATCACAAGGCTCCAACCTGCCCATGGGTCCTAGAGGCTTTGCCAATCCATTTGTGCTCTCCACCACGTCCTCACTCCCCAACTCAAGGATGTCCTTCTAGCAATTGTCTCTTCTCTCTCCTGCCTCAACTTTTCTCAGTCTGCAGAAGGCAAGCTCCCTGGCTGGGGTGTGGCAGCTTCCCCAAGAAAGGCGGAACCTCAGGAGCTCCTTTTGCCCTCAGTGAGTAGTCCCTTATCCCAAGAGCCTCCACAGTTGGCCCGATTTCTTCTCCCATGAAACTAAAAAGTCCCGTAAGCTACTATTTCTCAGGTTTTCTAAGACTCACAGCCTAATGTACTCCTAACTAACTATTCTATAACCAATTAAAATGATATGTAAGAAGAGTTTGTAACAGCATAAGGCAATGTTCATGAAAAGGTTAAATGAAAATGCTCAAAGTAAAATGTATATGGAGGATCTATAATTAAAACTATAGAATCTATGCAAAGAAAACCCCCCAGATTTGTTTGCTGTTGAGATTATAAGCATTTTGCTGTTGAGATTATAAGCATTTTTTTTCTTTTAAAATGTTAAGGTATTTATTGACTATCAGGCACCATGCTACTGAGCACTTTTAGATTATTTCATTCTTTTTTGTTTTTAAAAAATAAATATTTAATTTAAAAAAAGTTTTTAAATCATCACCTGAGGATACCTTTTCCATTGTTTTTCAGAGCAACTGAAGGAGAGGGAGGGAAAGGGAGACATCAACTGGTTGCCTCCCTCATGATCCCCAACCAGAGGCAGGGAGTGAACCCGCAACCCAGGCATGTGCCCTTGACCAGGAATAGAACCCATGACCCTTCAGTATGCAGGCCAATGCTCTAACCACTGAGCACATCAGTCAGGATCTTTTTACTTTTTTGTACATTTCACATTTTGTTTAGAATAAAAAAATAAGGAAATTAAAAATTCTTTGTCTTGAAAAATGTAAAGAAAAAAACCAATCAATCAATTATGCTTTGGGTAAAATCCTCAGAAATAAATTTTGCCAGACCTCTTTGCTCTATCAACATTACCATTCTGATTTGTCAGCTAACCAGGAAAATGTACTGGAAGTAATAATGAAAGATTGGTGGGAAACTGACAAATTAACCTCAATTACAAAAAAGTTAAATGCTAACTGCTTGATTTCATTACTACTACCTAAATAATAATTGTTGAAAAATGAGGGGTAACAATCAAGTTCTGTGATTTCGCCATTAGAATGGTAGGCTCCTATTGGGCCTATAAATATTATTTTGGAGGAAGAAGCTACTTGAAATGCAGAGCCATTCAAATCCAACCTGATAGTCTGGCGTGGAGTTAATTAACTGAACTCCAATTGTGTGTAAACTGAATTTTAAAATATAATCAAAATATGCAGATGACACTATTTCTGACCCACTGTGATGCCATGCTGACTATCTTATTTCCTTGATTCCGTGCTTCGTTTCATGAAAGAAACTGCAGGAGGTTATAATGCATTTTCTCCAGTGCTGTGGTGACACAGACATAACAACACCCAGGCAGGTGAAGATTTCTGCTGAACTCAGGGTAAAGCAGGAAACTTGGCTCCATCCTTAACCCCCCCAGGGAAACAATCCAAGTGGTTTTGGCAATAGCAATGCCCACAACTCAGCCATCCAATCCAGCTGTCAGAGCCGGGCTGCGAGCTGTCTTTCTCTGGAGCTGCCTGGGAGAAGGTGGGGCTCCAGGGTGGCCAGAAAAGCTGTTCTGTGACTGTCTTTGATTTTCTTTGGATTCCAAGGGCTTGGTCTGGGACACAGCCATGGGGCTTCAAGCACCAACGAGTATATTTATGGCCACTGCCTTCGTTTAGAGGTCCGTTAACCTCATTTACTTCTTTAACTCCCAAGGAACACATATCCATCAAATGCAGATGCTAAGAATTCCAAGCCACTGTCTCCATTTCCTCATCCCACTGAGTTTGCTATGGGAGGGAGAATCGGGGTGAGGGATGGGGGATCAGATCTGGGGGGCCTGCTCCCACATGTTGGTGCCAGGTTGCATTTATGCCTTCTACATCCTTCCTATGCAGCTCATAGGCACACCTCAGCTCCTGCATGAGGTTGAGGTGATGAGACAACGACATGGGATGTGTCTAGTTGCAGAGCTCTGTGAAGCCATCCAGCTCTCTAATCCCTGCTTGGCAAACCACCAGCATTTTAGGAGATGAGCTAAAATCATCTCCAAGGTAGTCCTGTTTCTGGCTTGGATCCTAATGATTCTGAGGGCTCCAGAACTTGCATAACACACATCCCAGAAATGAGGCTCAACACAATGAAATCGGTGAGGGGGCTACTGTTCACCAGAGGGTACCCCGTCGGGGCAACAGCATTTTGGTTCCAGCTATATCCTGAGCTCTGGCCTCAGTTCTGATAAACAGGTTTCAGAGGAGATTTGCTCTACTCTCATCCATCCTGTTTCCAGAGCTGGGAGCCCTTGACCCTAAGTCCCTGGCCTATGACTGAGGCCCTGCACCTGGCTGACAGGTGGTTGTTGACTTGAGCTTGCTTTTTACTTTTTTTAAGTAAAACAAAAAGGTTTTGCTTTTATTAAAGGTTTCCTGTGTTGGCGATCCATATGTGTTACCTTCTATCCATTTCTACTGTCCAATCCTGTTTTGGCTCAATTATCTGGAATCTTGAAGAAATCATGGTAGCCTCCACATACTGAAATAATACACCTGTATTACTATTTCTTGATGCTCGGTTACAGATTGAACATGATTTTCTCCTAGGCAGATTGTTTATCTGATCCTGTGGCATGGCTGCACTCTCGGTTCTCCCTTCTCCACCATCCTGGAGATTCCCTCCCCCTCTCTCCTCTGAGGTTGCTTTTAAGGAGTTCCTTTCTCCCATTCGGACCTCCAGCCCCAGTTGGTGCTGTACTCTAAGGACAAAAGGCTTGCCTGCTGAGCTTTCTCTGAGGAATAGGAGCATGATCCCTAAAGTCTGCCCCATTACCTTGCTTTCTTGGCCTGCCCACCCTTATCCCCCACCCCACTTCACAATCCTGCTGTTATTAATAAGACTGGGAGACTTGAAAACTGACTGTTATACACAGCCTGAGTGCTTAAGGTTTATTCTCCATCTCTGACTCATCATCATCATAGGCATCAACACATAAGCCAATTGTCCATACCAAGGCTTTGGGGTCCTAAAATGTCATTCTTCCCTCCAAGGCAGTTAGGATTCCCTATTGAAGAATACAGAGTCTCTACTATCTGCAAAAGGAAACTGCATTGAATGCTGTTTCTTACAAGTGTCTAGGAAATAAAAGATTATAAATAGACCTGCAGCAATCAACAAAAACAAAAATTCTCCAGACTTAAAGATTCCATTTTGAGTAAATACAAAGATAAAACTAAGGTGACAGATGAGTTTTATCTCAAGTACTAATGCTACTCCATTGACCATAGTAGCCACCTAGAGTGTTGTGTTAAGAAGAATCCTGAGGCCAAATCTGAGTTGAGCAGGGAATAATTCCAAGATGAATTAGTAATACACAGAACCAAAGAGTGGCAGCACATGGGCCATTTGTCTGCCAAACCCAGGGTGGTCATTTGCGTGGGCTTTAGAGCTAGATCTGAGTTTGAATCTGGTCTCAGCTATCTGGTCCTAGGCTAGTGTTTAACCTCCTTAAATTAACATTTCCTCACCTATTAAAACAGTAATAATACCATACTGCTAATAGAGTATCGATGCTCCCATTAAATTTTTGCGAAGCACTTCCCATAACGTGCAGTACATATTAAATGCCCATTAAACAGGAATGCTTACGATATTCCTGTTTAGCTTTAAAGTGGGTTCTCAAATGGAAATGCCCTGACATATGCTCATCTGACTCAAAAGTTTGTTTATGTTGATTCCCACCCTCTTTTCAAACCAATAAACCTCAGGGCTGGTGTGTAGGAGGCCATGAGTAACATTCAGTTGGTGATAAGCACAGCATTTCTGCCCAGCAATCTCTTCACCAACAGCACATTCTGCAGAGGCAAGCAATGGGGATTCTGAGTGGTTCCAGACTGAATCCTCAGCCTTCTCTAAAAATAAGCTCACAGACTGAGTCACCCCTTTATTCCCAGGCTCCTCTGAAAGTTGAACAGGATGTCACAATGTCCAGAAATAGCCTTCACATTCCAACCCCAAATTGGCTTCCATCAGCTCTAAGGCTTTCAGCTGAAGTTGGTTAAGATGCTACTTGTGGGGTTCAGTATAAAAAAGAGTGATCTTAGCAAGCTAAAGCTGACCCCTGCACAGAAGGACCAGAGAAGCCACCTCAGAAGCCCTAAGGAATGTACCAGCACCGGCAATGACAGAACCCGGGGTGGATGCTCAGGGACACGGAGTGGCTCCCTTCCTCACCTCAGCACCAGCGCAGCCTCTCAGAAACCTACAGGACCAAGTCCTGGCACACCTGGACTTCTGTGATCCAGCACCCGCTACCCTTCTAGCCTCATTTCCCAGCATGCTTCAGCAACACCCAACTCCTTGTGGTTTCCTGACACTGCTCTGCTCTTTCCCAGCCTGGTGCCTTTGCCCGTGCTGCTCCTTTGGCCTAAAACTTGAAACAAAGAATACTCTCACCCTGGCCATGCTCCTCAGTTTCAGGCTACTTTTGGTCCCCTTGGAGGAGGACGGGAGGGTCTGGGATTGGGCCCTGGAGCAGAGCATGGGGATCAGCATGGACCACATTGTAGGGACCCAGAGGAGAAATGGAAACCAACAGGACAGGTAACACAGAGCACTAGCTTAGAGACACAGATGATATAGCCCTGCATGAGCACGAACGAATTGCTGAGCTGAGCTTCTGTTTTCTCTCAAATAAAATACAGAAAATAATACTTGTTCTGCTTATTGTTGCCCCAAGAAGATAATGGAAGTGAGAGAATTCTGTAAACTCTGAAGAGCCACAAACCCACCAGGAATGTTTTGTTCATTATTGATGGAGAGCAGGGGAACAACACAGCCAGCCCTGGTGGTGGCCGAGTGGACATTCTGAGCTCTTGTGAGGCAGTTTACAGCTTTCCCTCTCTTTTTAACTGGCTTTCAGGGGGAGGGAATGTTTACACTTCCTTCATCACACCTTCATGTGAAATGCTGTTCTGGGCCTTTCCACATAAAAGGCTTTGACTGGAGACGGAGGGTTATGGGACACTGAGGGTCATGGGTGCTAAAAGGAAGTCATGAGTGTGAAAACAGGGCAAAGGTCTGAGGCATTTGGGAAATGGCACTCACTACCTATGGGTCCCTGGGCCATTTCCCTTGGACACAATTTCTACTGCAGTAGCCAGAAGCAGAGTAGGGTGCAAATGGCCGTGGCCATGAGATGCAGGTACCAGCTGACAACATGCAGACATCCTGTTAAGGTCTGAATTGTGTCCCTCCAAAAAAAGATATATTGAAGTAATAACCGCTAGGACCTCGGAACATTACATTATTTGGAGACAGGGTCTTTAGAGAGGTAATGAAGCCAAAATTATGTCCTTAGGGTTTCCTAATCCAATATGACTGGTATACTTATAAACAGAGAGAATTTGGACACAGAGATATATACACACAGAGAAGATGGTATAAAGAGACCCATGCAGAAGATGTCCATCAACAAGTCAAGAAGCGAGGCCTGGAGCAGATCCTTCCTCACAGCCCTCAGAAGGAACTGATTCTACTGACACTCTGCGCTCGCACTTCTAGCCTCCTGAACTGCGAGATAATACATTTCTGTTGTTCAAGCCACCCATTTGTGGCATTCTGTATGGCAGCCCTAGGAAATGAGTAGAGCCTTTAAATAATCCAAGGGGGAAAGAATTGGGGAAGCCACAATAGTCCAAATTGGGTAGAAGCCTGAAGTGTTCATTCGGTGCAAACCACAGGTACTAAGTCCACCACACATTGTGGAATCTGGTGACCTTCGTTTCAGAGGGAACTAAATTAAAGATGGCGCATTTTTGTTTGTTGTTTTTATTTTGACATTCACATGTAGCAATAATTAACCTGAAGGCTTCCTGGCTCATGTGCATGCCCCCTTACCTGGTGGTCCAGAGTAAGGTATGCAATGGGGATGGGGACTATGGACGCTACTACCTGTCCGTCAGCGTTGACACAGAGATGAAAACCGTTTGCCATTAAGCTTGAAGCTTTATCCTTTTTGAGAAACTTGCATTTTCATGGGAAATTCTGGAAAATAAAAAAGCCTTCAAGCCTAAATGAATGAATCCCCACTGTATTCATCATTTAGCCTAAATGAATGAATCCCCACGGATTCCCTAAGGAAGCCATAAAGATGAAAGTGAATACTTAATGCAACGAATCGCTAATGCTGGAAGTATGGAAAATACATCTGGTCACCCCCTTATGTTTTACTACACCAGTAGTTCTCAAAGGGTTTGCTTTGTCCCCCAGGGAACATTCAGCAATGTCTAGAGACGTTTTTGCTTGTCATGAAGTGGCACTGATGCTATTGGCATCTACTAGATAGAGACCCAGGATACTGCTAACCATCTCACAATGCAGAGGACAGCCTCCCATGGCAAAGAATGATCTGGTCTAAAATGTCAATAGTTGAGAAACCCTACACGACAGGGTTGGCTTCCTGTTCTCTAAGCTGCTTCTCAGAAGTAGCCCAGATAGAGAATGTCATGGTCAAGTGTATATAAGACCAGAAGGGAAAAACCGTCCATTTGCTCAGAGTGAGCAGCCACGAGTATCCACGCCACTGCTCAGTCCAGCATGTTCATGTGGCCAGCCCAAGTACTGTATTCATCATTTTTTTAACCTGATTTCACAATTATGGCTCTGCTATCTTCCAGAACCTTGGACAAGTTGAAAATATTTACTAAAGCACCAAAGTCCCTTTGTAAATTTCCAGGAAGACAAGAATCAAAATCACAGCTGGCCCTTTTGAACACGAAAGGGAATGGGGGCAGAAAGGAAACACTGGATGACTCAGAGGCCAGAGTGGACTCTGCCACCGTAGGCCACCAGCAGCTTGTACCTGAGGTCATGCCATTTGCAAATGCAGGCAGTGGCCCTATGGGCTCCGTGAGGTTACTGACCCTTGGTGAAGGGCTAACGGGTGACGAATGAGGAGATGGCTGGTTAGTTACTCTGCTGGCTTCCTGCTCAGACTCAGGGAATATTGTGGGCGTGTTCTTTGACTCCCATTCTGACACTTGACCCTTAAAGTCCCCAGGGGAGCAGAATGAGGGTTTTAGCAATTTCTGGGGAGAAAGAAAAATGATCTGGAGAATCAGCGGTGCTTTTCCTCTACCCTCCAGTCTCTATCAATAGAAAAAAAAATGCTTTTAAATGTAATGACATGTTTAGATGGGCCAAATCATTACCTCTAAGAGATCAGAGTTTCTGGCTTTCGAAAGGAAACGACTTTCAGTTGGCTTAGAGAGGAAGGATGCTCTACAAGAAAATTCTACAGCAGCAAAACTCCCACGTGAGCTCTTTAGTGAATGCAAGTTTCTCACAGTGGCAGCCCTGAAAACAGTGAAAAGGTTGTCGGAGATGCCTTCTTGTTTTGACTGCCAGCAAGGAGACAACAGCTATTTCTTTAGCTAAAAGATTCCTAGAGCCTCAGAGAAGATGTGCTATCCAGAGCAAAGGTTGGCAAGGTTTTTCTATAAAGGATCAGATGGTGAATAACCTAGGCTTTGCAGGCCATATGGTCTCTGTTGGGACTACCCAGCTCCGCTCAGCATGAAGTCAGCCGACCACAATACATAAATGAAGGGGAATGGCTGTGTTCCAATAAAACTTTATCTGTGGACATTGAAATCTGAATTTCATATAATTTCCACATGTCATAAAATATTCTTAAAAAAATTTTCCCCAACCACTTAGAAATGTATCAGCGATGCATTGCTCACGGGCAATTGTTTTCTGGCCCTTGGACTAGACAACAAATTGGAATTTCCATTCATGGTTAATTCTGAAACTGCCATATAATATTGATTTCCCTTCTTGTCTCCTTATAGTCCTGAGAGCACGCCAGTAAAACTGATCAATGAAAGAACAAACAAACAAGACAAATAAATCAACCATCACAGCACTGACTACCAAAACAGCCAGGCTGGGAATGATCCGGTTGTAACTACTGCGCGCTTCATTTGCAACACGCCACAAGGCCCCATCTTGCTCAATGTAGTATAAGATATATGGCCTGCTGAAGGCTAGCATTCCAGTGGTATTTTTAAACTCACCCAGAGTGAACAATCTTCTTGTTTAGTCTTTGCAGTTTTACATTATCTCAAGGTTGGGCCAAGGGTAGGGGGCGGAGAGTGGCTGGGAAATGCACCACTTTCTGAAATCTAGTTGCATTCCTCCCTCAGACGCACATTAGGCCATTTCTTATTCTCCAGAAAGGATATGTCGAATGGTCACAACACACTGCTTGAAAACACATTAATGTATAGAGGAGGCACTCTTAAAAAAAGGTTTTTATTGATTTTTGAATGAGAGGAAGGGAGAGGGAGAGAAACGCCGATTGACTGCCTACTGCATGCCCTCTACTGGAGATCAAGCCAGCAACCCGGGCATGTGCCCTGATCAGGAATTGAACCAGTGACCTCTCAGTGCATGGGACAACGCTCAACCAACTGAGCCACACCAGCCAGGGCTGAGGAGGCACTCTTAACCTTCCAATGCATGTCCTAGCTCACTACAAACACATTATAATTTAAAACTGAGTATTTTCACACGCTCCATGGAGGAGTGAAGCACAGGCCTGGAAAATGTGGTTTCTCAACAAAGCTGTAAATGCAGTGTGTATGTGAAGGGGATGAGCTTGCCAGATAAAACAGGGGACACCATTTCAATCTGAATTTCAAATAACCAACAAGTAATTTTTTTTAATATAAAAGTCTGTCCCATGCAGTAACTGGCACCCTCCTATTTTTAGATGCTAAATGTGATGAGCCTGGTAGAGGACAGTGAACAAAGGAGCCAGGCTAGAGCAGAAGGTATTTAGTGGGGAAAAGCACACATCTGTTACAGGTATGGGAGGGGTATTTATTATGAAACAGTCATCCTCCACAGACTGGGAACCCCCGTTTCTTGTTCTGGCTTACCCTCCCACTCCTGACTGTCCTCAGAATCCTTAAAGTCAGGGTGCCAAGTTGGGCCAAGCAGAAGGTACTTACATTCTAGTGTTTGACACGATTTAAAACACAGTGCGTGCTTCCTGGGGGCTGTTCCGTATCATGACTGTTCTTGTGGTTATACAACTCCACACATGTTAAAATTCACAGATGTGTCCCTCGCCAGTTTGGTTCAGTGGGTAGAGAATCAGCCCACAGACTAAAGGGTAACGGGTTCGATTCTGGTCAAGGGCACATATCTGGGTTGCAGGTTCGATTCCTGACCCTGGTCGGGGTGGGTGCAGTAGGCAAACAATCGATGTGTCTTTCTCACATTGATGTCTGTCTGTCTGTCTCTCTCTGTCTCTCTCTCTCTCTCCTCTTCCTCCTCCTCCTCCTCCTCCTCCTCCCTCCCTCCCTCCCTCCCTCCCTCCCTCCCTCTTTTCCTCCCTCCCTCCCTCCTTCCCTCCTTTCCACGCTCTAAAAAATCAATGGGAAAATATCCTCAGGTGAGGATTAACAACAACAACAAAGCTAGCTTTCCAGGTTCTTTTGAAAAAGGTGAAGGTCCTGGGCTTGTATTCCCTCCAAGGACCATCAGCTGGAAGTGAGTGCTGCCTGTCCCCGGAGGAGCGCATCCTCTCCTGGACACCACAGTCCCCAAGACTCAGCTTAAATCAACCTGTGCATATCTGGTTTCTAACGCCTAGTGTAGCGGTTCAGCAGGGTGCCTGGCACAAGGAAACGCTTAGGAACTGGGAGGCCGTTCCTCTCTCCCCTGACAAGAAGCTACAGGACAAAGTTCCCGTCTTTTGCTCACTTTCTGAGCTCCCGTGTGCCCCGTCTCCCTGTGGGTGATGACCTGCTCCTGCCCCTCCTCTGCTAAGCCACCCTGCTTCCAGCTTTTCTCTGTGGACCCAGGCTTGGAGCAGACGGAAGGCTGGACTCACCCACAGGCAGAAGCAGTGACAAGCCAAGACGGAGAGATGCTGGGCTCACGATGATGGGCTCCTCACTCTTCTGCAGTGGGATTTTACTTGTTTGCAGGAGTAGCAGTATTTCCTCTCGGGTCCACCCATATTGTCTGTGAGCTTTAAGAGCTTTGTATTTTCTAACTGATCATGTCTTCTAGCTTTACTGAGATATGGTTGACCAAAAACATTGTATATATTTAAGGTGTACAACATAATCGCTTGATATACATATATTATGAAATGATGACTACAATCAAGCTAATTAACACATCCATCACCCCAGTTACCATTTCCTTGTGTGTCATGAGAACACTTGAAATCTACTCTCTCAACAAATGTCAAGCATATAACATTTTTTTTTTACTATAGTCATCATGCTGTACATTAGGTCTCCAGAATTTATTCATTTATAACTGAAAGTTGTGCCCTTTGATCAATATCTCTCCTTTCCCCACTTCCTAGCCTCTGGTAACCACCAATCTACTCTTAGTTACTACTGTAAGTTTGACTTTATTTTAGATTCCACATGTAAGTGAGATCATATGGTATTTGTCTTTCTGTGTCTGGCTTATTTCACTTAGCATAATGTCTGCAAGGTAGATTCACATGGTCACAAATGGCATAATTTTCTTATTTTTAGGGCTAAGTAATACACCGCATTTTTCTTTACCCATTCATCTGTCAATAGACACAGGTCTTTTCATATCGTGGCTACTGTGAATAATGCTGCAATGAACATAGGAGTGTAGATCTCTCTCTGAGAGAGTGATTTTATTTCCTTGGTATATATACCTAGAAGTAGGATTGCTGGGTCATATGCTAGTTCTATTTTAACATCTTGAGGAACCTCCATATTGTTTTCCACTTTTTAGTTCTTACATGCCTCGCAGTTCTATTGGGGCAGTGGTCGGCAAACTCATTAGTCAACAGAGCCATATATCAACAGTACAACGATTGAAATTTCTTTTGAGAGCCAAATTTTTAAACTTAAACTTCTTCTAACACCACTTCTTCAAAATAGACTCGCCCAGGCCATGGTATTTTGTGGAAGAGCCACACTCAAGGGGCCAAATAGCCGCATGTGGCTCGCAAGCCGCAGTTTGCCAACCACGGTATTGGGGCAAAGAAATTTTCAGACCACTTCTCCTCCCATTATAGGCAGCAAGTATTACCAAATCTGATTGACAAGTCAGGCCATAGAAACTCAGATAAAGGGTTAATATTAAAAAAATAAGGGACTCATACAATTTCATACCAAAAACAATCTGATTAACAAATGGGCAGAGAGCCTGGACAGACATTTCTCCAAAGAGGATATACAGAAGGCCAATAGACACATGAAAAGATGCTTAATGTCACTAATCATCAGAGAAATGCAAATTAAAACCACAATGAGATATCACCTCACACCTTTCAGAATGGCTATCATCAATAAATCAACAAAAAATAGGTGTCGGGGAGGCTGTGGAGAAATGGGAAACCTTGTGCAGGGTTGGTAGGAATGCAGATTGGTGCAGTCACTGTGGAAAGCAGTATGGAGTTACCTAAAATAATTAAAAATGGAACTGCCTTGTGACCCAATGATTCCAATTCTGGGTATTTATCTGAAGAAATTAAAAATACTAATTCAAAAATGTATATGTCCCCCTATGTTCATTGCAGCATTATTTACAACTAGAGGCCCAATGCACGAAGATTCGTGCAAGAATGGGCCTTCCTTCCCCTGGCTGCTGGCACCGCCTTCGCTCTGGCTGGAGCCACCTTTCCGCCTTCCCATGCTGCCCAGAGGCCCCGAGTGGTTGGGGTGGTGCGGAACGCCTGCGTCATTGCTATGGCGATGATGCAAACATCCCACCCCGCCCCCGGCCACTCGGCGCCTGTGTATGCAAATTAACCTGCCATCTTTGTTGGGTTAATTTGCATACTCACTCTTGATTGGCTGGCGAGCGTTGCGAAGGTATAGTCAATTAGCATGTTTCTCTTTTATTAGTGTTGATAGCCAAGATATGGAAGCAACCTAAGTGTCCATAGATAGACAAATGGATAAGAAGATGTAGTGCATAAATATAATGGAATATTACTCAGCCTTAAAAAAATAAAATCTTACTATTTGTGGCAACATAGATAGACCTAGAGGGTATTATACTAAGAGAAATAAGTCAGACAGATAATGACAAATACCATATGATTTCATTTATACGTGGAATCTTAATGAACAAAATAAACAGAAACAAACACACAGATACAGAGAACAAACCGGTGGTCACTAGATGAGAGGGGGCTCAGGAGCTGGGTGAAAAACATGAAAGGGATGAAAAAGCAGAAATTGCCAGTTACTAAAATAGTCGCAGAATATAAAGTATAGCACAGGGAATATAGTCAATAATACTGTAGTAACTATGTATGGTGCCAGGTGGGTACTAGACTTGAGGTGATCACTTCGTACGATCTATAAAATACCTAATCACTATGTTTTACAACTGAATGTAACAAATGTGCACTGTAATTGAAAAAGAAAAGAGTAAGTAAAGCAAGAAAGAGCCAGAGCCTTTCTTCGTGTTTTCCACTGTCTTGGGAGAGGGGAGAGATAAAAACTAAAGACTAAAAGGTTAACAACAAAACTGTATAAAAATCTTAATATTCCTCTAAGTATTAGATTTTAAGATTTTTAAAAGATTTAATTTCAAGGGATTTTAGCAACATGCAAAGAATAGCAATGAAGTAAATTAAAATTTAAAAAGACTAACCAGGAGCATGGGGGAAGACACTGGATTGCTTCCATGCCTCTCAGCCAAGAGCCACCACCTGTCCTAGACCCCAGCCTATCTATCATGTCACATGTGAGACAGGCACACTATCACAGCTGCCCACATCCTGAAGCCCCGGGTGGTATCCAGTTGCCTCAAAGTTGTTGACATTATCACTCAAACTCAAAGAAAGAAGATCCCCTGCCGACCACCAAAGGGGTTAAATTTTCAAGCATGTTTTTTGCTTAAGAAGAACATTTTTTTTTATAACCCTCAACGTTTTAAGTTTCAGCCCTGAATTTAAAAATAAAGTGAATACTCAGATGACTGGTTATAATTTAGAAGAAAGGGTGGGGGTGGGGAATCCCACCCACCTAGAATAGTAAGTAAACCAGTGTAATTCAGCAAAAAAATGTGAGGGCAGGTTTTACACATGCCTGGAAGACACTTGGTAGCACAGACTCTTAAGAGCCCAAAAGCCCGCAGGATAGTAACATAGGCCGCCCGAAGGGAAATGATGGGTAGGGAGATGAGTTCTGACATATGGCCTGTTGCCCTTTCATCTTGGGGGAGCATGTGTCTTTTCTTTCCCCTTCCATCTGAGGCAAGGGAAAGGCACCAGGCTGCTCTTCCTTTCTTCTAGCTCAGTCCGTATGACGCTACAGAAGCTCTGACACTAGAGTCAAGGACTAACCCCAGAGTATTTTTAACATATGCTCAAGCATTATGGAAATAGGCTGGTCTTTGTGTGTCTGTCTCTGTGTGTGTATGTGTTTCATAATCTCCTTTTGAAGATTTTAATTCAACATGAGACTAATGAAAAAGACTGACATAATAATTAACCAAGGGCACATGTCGCTCCAGCATGCACCACCCCACACAAACCTCTGCTTCTGCTGGCATTTCCTGTCAGAAATAGGTCTCAGCTGTGCGGGACTCGCCCAGCCCCACAGCCCGCATATGTGAACTTTCCTCTCTGAAGTTCACCCCACGGCCATTGCCCACCGTCCACCCATGCTCTCCTAGGCCTCATCTGTACAGTGTGGCCTCTACGTTTTGTGTTTTAAGGCAGAGAAGAGTCTGGGTGAGGATGAGTCCTTCTGAATATGAAGGTTTGGCTCAAACAGTGGCTGCTGTAAAAAAGGGTGAGGGAAGCCTGTATGACATCTTTGCAAGAATCAACTCCTCTTTGGCGGAGGAACCAAGATGGCGGCAAAGTTAAACAACTAAACTAACGCCGCGCACAACAATTCAAAAATACAACTAAAAGACAAAGCGTCAACCACCCAGAACCACAGGAAAGCTGGCTGAATGGTAGATTTACAACTAAGAAGGAAAAAGAAAGAACAAATGCGGAAGGGCTGAGGTACGGAGGCACGTGAATCAAGCTGGTGGCGGGCGACGGGACTCGCGGCTTTTTTTCCAACCCGAAGGGAGATAAGCTCCCAATCACTCTGAAATCCAGTTTCTGGGGACGCCCAGGGGACCCAGACACCTACGGGGAGAAGCTGGACTCTCGGCCATCATGTCAGAAAGTGAGAGTGACTTTCTTGCAGAGGTGCGCCCAGCAATCAGTGTTTACTGCGCTGGAGCACGGGATGAAGGGACTTGGAAACGGGAAAGGCAGAAAAGGCAGACTAGCAGCCATTGCTGTTTGCCACGCCCTAGCCTAGTGACGCCCTGAGACCCCGCCCCGCCCTGAGACCCGCCCCGCACATTCTACAAACCCGCCCAGGCTCCAAACAGCAGCTTTTGCATATAAATGGCCTGCCCTGTGGCAGCTTAACCAAATAAACTGCAGCTCCAGTCAGACTGCTCCAAAACGACTCAAGCAAAGAGGAGAAAACTGTAGTTTTTGCTGTAACTCCTGCTGAGTGGCCTCAGACAGTAGCTGACCTGCACCCCATTGGAGATCCAGAAACAAGGGCATCTAGGGGTCAGTGTGAGACGACACCAGATTTCAACCACTCGTATAAGGGACACATTCAAGAGGCAGACTCAGTGAGCGCCAAAGCCCTACTGCAACAAGTCCCGGCCCATAAACGTGTCTCCAGCACAGCAATTCTTCCTTTATAGACACAGCGGATCCTCACACCAATTGGCCTGGAGGTCAATTCCTCCCAGTGACACCAACAACAATTAAGACTTAACTACAACAAGGCTGTACACACAGTCTAAAAAGGGGTGCACCAAGAGCGTCCACCTCAGGTAACTGGGACCAATTGGACACAATGGTCCCGTTGAACCAATAGGACACAATAGGACACAAAGCTACCCTACCAACTCAGGGAAGCAGCAAAAATGAAAATGAGGAGGCAAGGAAACAGATCCCAAACAAAAGAAATGGAGGAGAACAAACGATTGGACATAGAGTTCAAAACCACGGTTATAAGGTTTTTCAAGAATTTCATGGAAAAAGCCAATAAATTTAATGAGACCCTCGAGGATATGAAAAAGGTCCAACTAGAAATGAAACACACACTGACTGAAATAAAAAATATACAGAGACCCAGCAGCAGACTAGAGGAACGCAAGAATCAAGTCAATCATTTGGAATACAAAGAGGCAAAGGACACGCCTCCAGAAAAGCAAGAAGAAAAGAGAATTCAGAAAGTAGAAGATAGTGTAAGAAGCCTCTGGGACAACTTCAAGCGTACCAGCATCCGAAATTTTGGGGTGCCAGAAGAAGAGAGAGAGCAAGACGCTGAAAACCTATTTGAAGAAATAATGACCGAAAACTTCCCCCACCTGGTAAAAGAAATAGACTTACAAGTCCAGGAAGCGCACAGAACCCCAAACAAAAGGAATCCAAAGAGGACCACAACAAGACACATCATAATTAAAATGCCAAGGGCAAAAGACAAAGAGAGAATCTTACAAGCAGCAAGAGATGGTAGATTTACAACTAAGAAGGAAAAAGAAAGAACAAACGCGGAAGGGCTGAGGTACGGAGGCACGTGAATTGGGCTGGTGGCGGGCGACGGGACTCGCGGCTTTTTTTCCAACCTGAAGGGAGATAAGCTCCCGATCACTCTGAAATCCAGTTTCTGGGGACGCGCAGGGGACCCAGACACCTACGGGGAGAAGCTGGACTCTAATCAGTTAGTTACTTAAAAGGGAACACCCATACGATTATCAGCTGACTTCTCAACAGAAACTATGCAGGCCAGATGGGAATGGCAAGAAATATTCAAAGTGATGAATAGCAAGAACCTACAACCAAGACTACTCTACCCAGCAAAGTTATCATTCAGAATTGAAGGGCAGATAAAGAGCTTCACAGATAAGAAAAAGCTAAAGGAATTCATCACCACCAAACCAGTATTACATGAAATGCTGAAAGGTATTATTTAAAAGGAGGAAAAAGAAGAAAAAAGTAAAGATAAAAATTATGAATAACAAATACATACCTATCAACAAGTGAATCTAAAAGTCAAGTGAATTAAAAATCTGAAGAACAGAATAGACTGATGAACATAATAGAATCAGGGGCATAGAATGGGAGTGGATTGATAATTCTCAGGGGAAGGGGGTGTCTGTGTGGGGGGTATGGGAAGAGACTGGACAATATCATATGCCTATGGATAAGGATAGCGAGGGGGGGAGGTAAGGGCAAAGGGAAGGGTGGGAACGGGGAGGAGGGGAGATATGGGGGGGAGGGAAGGAGAAACAATTGTAATAATCTGAACAATAAAGATTTATTTAAAAAAAAAGAATAAACTCCTCTTTGATAAGCCAACGACAAGCCATGCTTGTGTGCACCCAGACTGGCCTAGGAGAATCACTGACCATCATTAAGTAAATAAGCTTCAGTTACTGCTCCTCCTGGTATCTTGCTAGAGTTGCCCACAGGCAAAGCAGCTGCATTGAGATTCAGTGTCTGCAGGCTGGAGTGGCTGCCACAAGGCTTGATTGGCTGATCTGCTAAGGGGACCTCTCCATCTATGGCATCATAGTATGTATGGTACATCTCTCTCAAAAGGCCCCCCACTGCATTTCCGGTGTCTGCTCTACTGCATGACTTCCTGTCTCACCAAGGCACCCCCTAGGACCTCCCCAAGTGAGTTTTGCTGTCCATCGTTTTGATCAGCCAATCCCAAGCAGACCCTTCAAACAGGTATCTTTAAGTGACCAACGGTCAGAACAAAAAAATCACTTTATGTAAATAGATTATAGCAAGTCCCAAGACAAACAAAGACCTTCTCTTGATGCGAAAGGAACACAATTCCATCTCTCTCAGACTGAGCTATGTTTAAGCTCTCACTAATTAAGACTGAATGTGGTCTTTTATTCCACATCACCTCTTCAAAATATACACACCTCACAAACCCTTGAGCATGTCATTACAGGCATGTGGCACGTATCAAGACTCAGGCCATGTGTCTTCTACCTCTTCATCAGGGATCTCAAAGTGTATGTCCCAGAGCAGCAGCTAGAGCTGGGAGCAGCACCCCTAGAAATGCAAATTCTCAGGCTCCACCCAGACCTACTGACCCCAAAAGCACTCTGGGAGTGGAGTCCAGCAATCTGTGTTTTAAAGAGCCCTTCAGGTGATCCTAATGCACTAAAGTTTGAGAATCTGTGTCCCTCCATTTCTGGCAAAAAGTCTATGCCCAAGTTGCTCCTATTATTAGAAGTTCTGATCCCAGTTGGATGTCCCTATATTGTCTATTACTTGAGAGTAATAAATTGAAATCATCTCACACACCCTGAGTGATATGTGATAGGCTCAGATTTGCATACCTTGTTCTCAAAGATATTTCTATAATAACAGGACTTTCTCACTTCAAGGTATTAATTGTTTTTTAAATTTTTCTGTTAATTTTGAGACAGCAATCACCTACCTAGATGGGAGTATTCTGAGATACAATGTCAGTGATTGCAAGGAGCTGACATAATATCAAAAGATATAGCAAAAAGCACTTTTTCCCCCCAATGATCCAAATATTTGAAGACCAAACTCACAAAGTCCTGGTGAAAATGCAACTTGCTGTTGTAACATTATGAAAGATCTAGAGGGGCGCGGTATCCTTATGACATTCAAATAAGTCACGCATAAGGAAAGCACATTGTAAAGTTCAAGCTCTACCTACATCTGGAGGTCACAAAAGGTCGACCTGTTGACCGAAAGAAAGTTTATTGTGTCCACATTCTCACATGGGATAAATGAACTGTATCAAAACTGAATCTGCCTTCCAGGTTCTCACAATTTCCCACTCCGTCTATGTCACTCATTTGTGTTACTGTGCTGGTCGCCGGAGCCTTTTGCAACTCCTGCCCACTGTACACAATTCTTTTTATTGTTATTACTCTTCTCGTGCGTTGGAAACTTTCAGCAGTTACTATATTCATCTGAAATTTCCCAGCTTGGCAAAAATGTTGAGTTGAATAGTCTTCATCTTTAGCCCTTGGTGCCCACTTTCTATATAAAGACGCCTGAGTTATGGATTCACTTATTATAAACAGAACACTTTTTTTTCTGCATCCTTGCTCTGAGCATTTCACATTAAATTCTCAAATAACTTTCACAGTAATTCCATGAGGTGGGTAAGATCATTATGCCCATCTTCAGGTGAGGAAACTGAGACACAGCAAGGTCATACAGACACTAGTAGAACAGTCAAACTTGAGCCAAGGCTTTGGACACCAGAATCCATGCTCATTAACTTGTGCTGCCAGCCCAAGGGACCATGGTCAATGCCCATTTGATGTCTCAGTCAATGTCATACCACATGATGACCAACTCTTACTGCCAAGCAAGTTGGTAACATCTCCAAAAGGGATCAGTGATAAAATGTGGGTACTTCCAAGGACGAACAGCAGGGTTCCCAGAAGTGTTGAGTAGCTCCAAAGAAATGTAGAACTGCCTCTACTGAGCCCTGGTTTTCCTCTAAATATTGACAAGCCTCCGGGTGGCTTTTTAATAATGACTGCTATATTTCTCAGGCCCTTGCCCAAAAAGCTGCTCTTTGGCCCCAAGAAGCTAACGTCTGAACTATTCAGAGACACACAAAAAAGCATCTAGAGAGGTGTATGACCCTTGTGAATGTTTGTGCAAGGCCTGCCTCAGCCCTCCCAGAGCCGGCAATGACTCCAAAGGGGCTCCAAGTGTTAACTATCTGCTGGGTGGCCCTACAGACTCAGCTGGGGTGACCCCTTCCTCAGCACCAATGTCCTGAACAACCCATTTTTGGGGATCTTGACTTGGAACCTTAGAAGCAGGGCATCATCTGTGTCTCTGAAATGGAAGATAACAAATAAGGGGCCAGCATATTCAATCCTCCAGTCCTTTGCCAACTGCCTGCCACTGGAAGAGATTCACAGGGCACATGCATGGGGGTGGCCCCCATAATCTTGTCATTTTTGTTACTGTAGGCTTGGGTTTCAGTCTGTTAACCCCCTGAGGGATCCCTGACCTGGGCAGTGGGGCTGGGCTGGGTCTTTTGCTCAGGCTATGCAGGCCCATCTAAGAGGCTTGGGAAAAAGCAGGATGCCTGGCCTCCTTGGCCCCTGGTCCCACACTCCAACCCTGGTACTTACGGCCTTATGAAGAGGCACTGAGAGATGAATCCGAGGAAACACCGAAAGTGTTTCTCTGCAAAGTGCAGGGCAGAGCCAGCCTGCACTACCCACCTACACACAGGCCTTCTCAACAGAAAACAGGGTAAGGTAGAGCCACAGACCCACTGCCTGCACTCTTGAGGCAAGACTTTCAAGAGGGACAGGGGCCCAAAGTGAGACTCAGGAAAGGGCAGATTCCGAAGAGGCACATCCCGGCCCACCTAGCCCCAAATTCACCCCGCTCCTTCCCCCACTCTCCTAGGACTCTAGCTCAGAAGATCCTATGGCAGCTCCAACCCCTCGCAGAGCGCCCATCCAAGGCCAGGTGTGCCACTAACACAAAGAATTGAGAGTCAGGAGAGCCTGGACTGAATACAGTTCCTCCACATTTCACTGTGTGAGCTCGGATAGCTCTGCGTGTTCAATTGTAAAGTGGAGATAATGAGACCGACCTTGAACAGTTCCGAATTAAGGTGATGTGTAGGTGTTGTTTTTTTTAAAAAAAAACAAACATAAAATGCTGTACAAATGCAAAATATCCATTTTTGTTATTCCATAGAGTGGGTTCTGATTAAATGTCAACGTTTACTAAAGACTGAGTGTAGGCGAGATTGACATTTCCTATCTTAGCACATACGCACACACTCACGTTGGTCCCTGGAGCAGGCCCGAGGCCTTGTCCATTTGGCTCTGAGGACTTTTTGCCCAAGACCAGCTCCGTAACATTCAGTTATCTTCGCATGTGCCCAAGGAAGACTCTCTTCCTCTTGGGTGTGCAGATATCACAACATCTTCCCCCAGAGTTGGTTTCCATTGAGACCCAGTACTTCTTCCCCAAGGGAATGTTACTCATGCAGTTCCAGCTTCCATGGGGTGTTCCCACGCACTGAAACTCAGCTTGGAAGATTCTCAAAAGGATGTGGGCCTCCTGGTCTGTCTCGGACTGTCCCAGTGCTACTGAGTCAGTCTGCTCCTCCCGCATGGGCACACACGGAGGCTGCTAGAAACAGCTGCACAGCGAGCTCATGGGAAAGTCGGGAGAGGCTGCCACCACTTGGGAGCAGTTCAGAGTAACAGTCAATTTAGGGGCTCCAGTGCCCTGCAGGGTGGGTTCAAATCCTGGCTTGACACTATCTGTTAATGTTGGGCTCTTCATCTACAAAACATGGGTAACATAGTTGTTCCCACCTCATCAGTTTGTTATTAGGATTAAATGACAGAGTGGGTGTTAAAATGCACTTCAGTCTTATTACTGAGCTTGTACCATTACCGACGGACTTAACTTCTTCATATCTTTGGCTCTTCCTTTCTCATACTAACTGATCCAAATAAATAATAAAAATAAAAAACTAATAACAAACAAATAAGTATATGCCTTCTGCTCATTGGGAAGGTCATGGTGTTAGTACTTTATATTCTATTTTACCCCAAATTCAAACCTTGCTCAAGTATCTCCTCCCTGGGGAAGTGTTCACAAGTCCTCCAAGTTGGTTGACAGGCCCCACGTGTGCGCTCATTTGCATCAGGGCTCCTGGCTCTGTACTGTATTGTTTATGTGCTTTTCTATTTCCTTCGTTAGACTGTTATCAGCTTAAGGTGAAAAAACAAACAAATGCATATCACACGGTGCCTTGCTGAATAATGTTCCATAAACGACAATTGTATTATTAGTCACTGGAACTGTCACTCACATTCATTCTGCCACAGAAGCTTTTTGCTGTCTTCTAACTTCACAGCTTTGGGAGTGGGGAGTGTCCCTGCAGATGAAAGGGGCACCTGGGAGCAGAGACAGTGATCGGCGATGGACTTTGTGCTGCTTTTGGCAGGAAACAGAACGAGATTCACCTGTGCTCATTGACTGGTCTCTGGCCTCAACTGGAAGATTCGGTTGAAGAGCCAGAGTTTTTGGGGTATTTCATTCTCTTCAGATGACAGGTATGCTGCTCACAAACCTTCCAGAACTTTGGTGCACAAGGGGTAAAATCTTCTTTCTGGTGGCTGAAACTTGGGGACACTGGCTTCTGGGTGTTGCCAGTACCTTCCCAGGGGAAGCACTCTGCAAGTACATGTTGAATGAATCCTCAGGTGACCTCACTGCACCTGTGTCTGAAGCAGCCAGAGGAAGTGACTCTGGGCAGAGCCTTGGCCTTCAGTGAGTGAAAGGAGAGGATGAAAATGGCTATTCAGACTTTTCCCTTCACACAGGTTGCCTCTGAGCCCCACAGGACAAGGCAGCAGTGCTGACAGGAATTGGGGGCTCTGCCTCAACACCATCCAATGGCAACTGTATTGCCAGGTACTTCACCTCCTATGTCATAGAGAGGTAGAACTCAAGAGTCCATCTTATAGATGATGGAACTGAGACCCGGACTAAAAACCGCCCAAGACCTACAGACTGTAGTCCCAGTCTATCCGCTCTGCCTCTTGGAGAGGAGCCCAAGCTGGTGAAGAGGTGAGATCCTCATCCTCCCTCCCATCTCCATTGAGACTCCAGGAGAGCGAGGCTCTGAGGGCAGGCTTGTGAGCGCCTCAGGGACCCCTGACAACTGTAAGAAGGTGGCAGAGAGGCGGGGTTTGCTGGATTGGAGAGTGTGCACTAAAGCCAAAGCATGGCCAAGTGAATGACTGAGATGGTCACAAGACCCCCACTCCCACTCCTCCTCTCTCTCTCTCTCTCTCTCTCTCTCTCTCTCTCTCTCTCTCTCTCTCACACACACACACACACACACACACACACACAATCACACACACACTTACAGAGTGATTTCACTGTTAGAAAACCTGCACAGACAATAACATATACAGGGTGTCCCCCCAAAATGTATACACACTTTAACAACTGATGGCTGTTAAGTGAAATGTATTTTAATAAACACTGTCTATACATTTTGGGGGAACCCTGCAATTCATTGAGGCTGATACATTCAAGAGAATCATCAACAGCTTCTCAGGTACTTAGGGAAACTCAAGGCCATAACTAAACAAAGCACGAGCATTTGTGTTCATTCTTCTCACACACTCAGGAGAATTCTAAAAGACTGTCTAGATCTTTCTCGAAACTCCACTTGGCCCTGCTGGGATTACCCAACCCCGCTTGGAAACGGGTGGCCCCGGTGTTGGCTGCTCCTGGCTCCCCGTTCAGAAAGCGAGTCCTTTCATGAAGCTCAGCTGTTCCTCGGGCATCCAGCAAAGCTGGTCGTGCAAAGGCAGAGACTGTGCCAACTGTTGGGAACTTTCAGCAGCAGCCTGTGGGGGCAACCGACTGTTCTCTGGAGCAGCCACTTCAGGGACGGTTCAAGCAGCCTATTATTCAGTTGATATAAAAACACCCACCAGCTACATGGCACCAATAACTGAATGTCTCCATTCTTATCGAGCGCACGACACACTGGCCACACTGCCTGGCCGCTCGCTTCAGGAACCAGAAACAACTTCGTTAACCATCAAAATGCACAATCCCAAAGGGGAAGGGGCAGAAAAGAAAGAGCAGCCCTCCTGAGGACCAGAACTCAAAGATTGCTCGATGGGCAAACCACAGTATTTCAACATTGCCAACAAACTCTCTCACTTCAGTGGGAAACTCTCTAAGACGTTTAAGATTTGAAGAGTTTGATAAAGAGGGTCTCAGAGCCACGGACACCATATCAAATGCTTCTTTAAAAAAAAAAGAAGGGCCTGCATGCCTTTTTCCCAATGAAGAAGCTGTCCAGAGGATTTTAAAAACACTTTAATACGCTTTGCTTCCAAAGCATTACACACTATTTCTCCAATAAATTTATGTGTTTCCAGGGAACTCCTGGACCAAAAGGGGGGGAAAAAAGTACTTAAGTAGAAAAATGTCTGGAGATTCCTGTATGCCAATATGTTAACAGACCTTCTCTTTTAATTGTTATTATTTCATATAGCAGCAGTAATCATTCCCTCATCTGCAAAGGAAATATATAATCCAGCTGTGGTGGCTCCAGTAAAAATACCACATCTGTAGATCATTGGCAACACTGTGGAAGCTTGCTCAAATCTAGGCAGTCTCCGAGAGTTCTCTCTCTCTCTCTCTCTCTCTCTCTCTCTCTCTCTCTCTCACCAAAATACATATGGGTACACTTTTCTAAAAGTGCATATACAATTAGCCAAAACTGGTCACTCCTTTGTATGCTGAAAATAGGTTTTTATACTATCCATACCCAAAAGAGAATATTATTCCCAGGACCCACATGCTATGAGAAATCCCCAGAACCTTCCAGGGTGGTGGCTTGGGCCAGTGCCCTTGTCAATATCAAGCAGATCGGGGAAAATTAACGCTTCTGCTTGGTTTCAGGGAGGAGGTTGTACCGCGTGGCTGGCAGCGGGCGGACTGCTGGTTTTCCACTTAGCAGAGAACCGTTTCCGCAGAGGATGGCAGCACCGTTCCGGTCTCTGAGCGCTCGCTCTCCGGTGTATGAAGTCAGAGGTATCACTGAGCACTGGGTGGTAATATTCCAGGAATCGCCGTCGCCCCGGCGCCCCCTCCCCCAGCATCTCCCCCCAACCCAGTGTCTGTTTAGTCTTTCCCCAAAGCCCAGTAGCATCTTATTTCTAAGCCAATTTTCCACATTCAAATCCCCAGCCCCAACGTGCGCCTGGGGCTTTCCGTCTACAGACTTGTAAAAGAAAAGGCAGCATAGCTGAGCCCTGACAGACTTTTATCCCCCCCCAAACACATGCCCCGCGGCTACTGTGCTGGAATGTCCATGGCCCCAAACACTCCAGGTCCCTTTGCATCGCAGACAATAGAGCAAGAAAATAAAATGAAAGTGGACTTACGGCTATGGCTTGCAGCCTTTCCTTGTGCAATTCTGCCTCTGCCATCCTGGAGAAGGGCACACAGGGAGGGGAAAGGAGGAAAAAAAAAACACACGCTGTAGTCACTCAAGGAAATTGATGGGCACCTCGGGGGGGCTCAGGTAGACCCGGGGAGAGCCCCAGGGGCGGCTGGGATCGGCTCAGGGGGTTGCGGGCAGAGCTGTGCGCGCGGCTGGCTCGCCCCGCTGGCTGGCCCGGGCTCAGCCTCTGGCCCCCGCCCGCCCGGCCGCCTGGCTGCGCCCCAGCGCCGCCGCTAACTGCAGCTCCCGCCGCTGCCGCTGGCCGCGCTAGTCCGAACGCGGGCCGCGGGCAGCCACTGGGAGGGCGCGCTGGCCCGGTGCTGGTTCTCCGCCCCGACGTCTGGGCCCTCGCTCCGCCCCCGGGGGTATGCGGGACCCTCGGAAGCGGCCCCCAGAGGCTCTAGGAGGGCAGGAGACCTTGGGGCCGTCGCCGCGGGTGGGAGTGGGGTGGTCCCCAAGACGCGGACAGGCAGCGCGCCTGCGGGCGGGCACTTGGGGCGCGGGCGCACCGCGAGCCACTAGGGCGCACAGCTGGCGTTCTTTGGGGGCCCAGCGGGAGGAAGGGGCGCCTCCAGGGAGCAGATGCCAGCCTAGGGGCCTCTGGTAATAAAAAGTGTGGGGGGGGGGAGGGGAAGGGGGGGGCTGTGCAAGTCCCCAACGCGGGTCCAGCTGAGGCCTCTCGTTTATGTCAGATGCTTGGGCTCCGAGTGGGGACATTTCCCATAGGGAAGGGCTGCCTCGCCCACATGCCTAGATGGCGGTACTGAAACACCAAGGCCACCGGCCAAGGTATAGCTCAAAACAGGCCTGTGCGGCCATATGTGTTTGTAGTCCTGGTGCTCAGCCAGGCTGGGCTGGACAACTTATTCGCTGTGAAACCTTGGGCAACTCACTTAACCACTCTGAACCTCAGTTTCCTCATGAGAAAAATGGAGGGTCAAAGTTATCCGTAATGAACGAGATAAAGGTGCTTCGTAAAGGGCAATCTGCTCTATCCTACCTCTGTGACATTCTGGGCTGAAATTCTTGAGTGTCTATACTCCGATACAGTCTAAAAGGAAAAGTAGAATCCGGTCACTAAAATACGTCACCTGCTACCCAGCTGCGGTGGCTCAGTGGTTGAGCATCCACCCATGAACCAGGAGGTCACAGTTTGATTCCCTGTCAGGGCACATGCCCCAGTGCCAGCTGGATCCCCAGTGTGGGGGGCGCAGGAGGCAGCCAGTCGATGATTCTCTCTCACCAGTGATGTTTCTATCTCTCTCTCCCTCTCCCTTCCTCTCTGAAATCAATAAAAATAATTCTTAGGTAATAATTAAATATTTCACCTCTTCATTACCAACACAGAAGACAGTGCTAGAATGCATCTTTTGAGACAGGCACTGGGCAGCATATGAGAGATGGGTAAGATCAGTCCAAAAATAAATAAATGCTAAAAAAACAAATAAAATATTTCTTAACATTCAGGATGGATCTGCTAGAATCCCCAACATTCATAAGCAGACTTTCCTCCAAAAAAACAGCGACAAAAAATTAGTGTCCTTTTGAGATCCTTGATGCTTCTCAAATGCAGGATTTAAGAAGGTGTTTTAAAAGGTATGCACATCAAATTTTCCCAAATCTCCTCTTTCCTGGGCAAATTCTTACAACGCAACAAAATTGCCTTTTCAACTTTCACGGAGGTTTTACCTGTCACTTGATGATCAGTTACTCCCCTCCCTGAAGACTAAAGCAGCCACCCAAACAGTTTTTACTGGTTGTTTTTTCCCTTCCTTTTCATGACGGGTGTAGGTGGAGCTGTTTGTGTCATAAAGCCAAGCCAATGCCAGATTCGGCAATCCCATTCCAATATATCCAAACTTATACTTCTGGCTAAGACCCATCCGTGTCTTCAAACCTCTCACTTTCTCTTCACTTCCCGCACCAGCTTCAGCAAGGCAAGCCCTCTGAGGGTGTTTGCTCACACATAAACAAAACTGTTCTTACTTCAGGACAGTGACCGCGTAGCCAACCACAGTAGAAAATAACAGGATGAGGAAAGTGAGGCCAGAAAGGTGGAGAGACTCAGCCAGCGCCATAGAGCAGGGATTGAAACTCAGATCAGCCTGCAGAGCCCGTGTTCTTAACACTCAGAAGAGCACAACAACGTGGGTAGACTTAATGTCGCCGCACTGTGCACTTAAAAGTGGTTTCATTGGTAAATTTTATGTTATGTATATTTTACCACAATAAATTCTTAAAAAGGAGTCAAGGGAGAAGAAATGGGGTCGGAGAAGGGCCAGCTGGAAAGATCTGAACCTCAGGATAGAAGGGTCAGGATTGATGTGGGTGCCATTTACTTTGAGGTTATAGCTAAAGAAATGAGAATGGCCAGAGGGGAAAAATAGAAGAAGAGGAGAAAGCCCAGCCGAGGAGGCCAAGAATGTATCATCTGAGGAGTAGAAGGAAAAAATTACCAAAAGCCACATCAGGAGGAAAGGGGTTTTCAATAGGGTCAGATGCTCCTGAGAGGTCAAGGACACAAACTAAGAAGAGGCCCTTGTCTTGGGCCAGTGGGAAGCCCAGGGTGACACCGGAAGAGCAGCGTGTGTGTGGAGGATGAACCTGGAAGCAGTTATGGAGAGTGGAGAATGAAGCATCCATGAGAACAAACCACTCCTTTCAAATCCGTGGATGTGAAGGATGATGGGGGAGGGAAGATGGGGTGCGTCAAGGGGAACTGGAAGGTGGTCTACGGGAAGCAGGGTCAAGTTGAGGGCTATTAGGTCGGGTGAGACTTGAATGTTTCAGGACCAAAGGGGATTAGGCATCATGGGAAATGAGGTCAAAGACACAGTCAAAGGGAAGATAAGTATTAGGTCTCAGAGTGGACCAAAGAGCATCCACTGGTGGCCTGTTTAGCCTTAGGAAAAAAGAACTAACAAAGGAGGGCAGGAAAATGGAGTGGGTAAAGACAAGAAGAAATTATAAGCTGAAGGAGAGAGAAGCTGATAGTGAGTGAGTGTGCATTAGATGGCCTAGTTTTCCCAGCTAATGGAAGGATCATTGGTTGAGACTGATGGAATAGCAGTGGGGAAATTCGGAAAAATAGAAATGGTTTGTAAAGGCCGAAACCGGTTTGGCTCAGTGGATAGAGCGTCGGTCTGTGGACTGAAGGGTCCCAGGTTCGATTCCGGTCAAGGGCATGTACATTGGTTGCGGGCACATCCCCCGTGGGGGGTGTGCAGGAGGCAGCTGGTCGATGTTTCTCTCTCATTGATGTTTCTAGCTCTCTATCCCTTCTCCCTTCCTCTCTGTTAAAAATCAAAAAAAAAGAAGAAAAAAAAAGAAATGGTTTGTAAAGAAGCTGTGGGAAGTGGAAAAAAAAAAACTAAAACATGTTTGCCAACCAGAAGTATACATCGGAATTCCCTGGGGCACATCTCTCTGAATACATGTATAGAATTAAGTTTCTATGGGGTAAGGAAGGGGTTAGAGATGGGTTTAGAACCATTGTACAGACTGAGTTTACTAGCAATAGACAAAAGACTCATGACCAGTTGTGTGTACTTCCTTAGTGGTTTTTAAACAGCTGAGACTTCCTCAGTGGTTTTAACCAGCTGAGGCCCATGATATGCAGTGATTGTGTTTATTCAGTGTTGAGGGTTGTCAAAGCAGGCATGCCAAAAAGTCAAAGGAGAGAAGAAATTTAGAATGCTGAACCCTGGAGTTTCAGCCAGCTGGAAGTATAGTGGACTCTTTCATAAATGTTGGCTGTCTAGCTTGCGAATCCCTTTCCATCTTCGGGGAATTCCCATATTACGAGCCATAGTGAGAGTCAGTGCCACCTCTCATCACAGAAGCTGGGAAATGCCAGACACTTGCTTCCCCAGGTCCCCTGGAACCTATGGCACGGCATGCAGTCGGGGCTCAGTCAGGTGTGCGCACCTGCCAAGGATCTTGAAGACACAGCATTAGATAAATCTTTCAGGTTGGTAGCTCACTCTTGGTCCTGCCCATCGCCCAAGCCCCTTCTCTATTCTTCCTAGCTGTTCTGTGAGCTACTCATGCCTGCTCTGCTCCTATCACTAGAATTGGTTTCTGTTGCCTGTGACTAAGAATCCTAAGTGAAGCAGAGGCATGTGAAATGAATGACTAATGCTTGGCCAGAGAGCAAAGGGAAAACATTTTCTCTTCTTCCTCACTTCTCCCCTCAAATCTCTAAGTTTAGCACTTTAAAAATCAGTGAATCCATTACAAACACAGACATTTATAACCCCAAATTCTTTCATAAGCTTCTATTGTACAGCTATTCTATGCCAGACATTAGGCTACGGCTTGGTATTACAAAGAATTCCTAGTCCAGTGTTAATATCAGTGACCTTTTGCCCCCCCCCCCCCATCTAAAACCTGGAAAGATCTGTTACAATAGTGCATAATGCATGTAACACACCACTGGTTCTTGCTGGGACAGTAAATTGTGTTGCATAAGCACTACCCCTATTGTTTAATGGTTTTTCTGATAGATGCTGCATTGCACAGCTTTATACCGAGAGGATATAGAATGCTAGATTTGCAAAAATAGATGTTTTGTTAATAAAATTTTCAAAATCTATTTTAGGGTATGAGTCCTTTGGGAACCACAAATGATCACAACCCATTCGCCTGTGGGGAAAACAGGAGCGCTCTAAACTGAGAGGGAGATAAGTTCCTGAGGCCCATTGAGTGAGTAAAAGTTAAAGTCTTGTTGAGCAGCAGCAGAGAGTGCAAAATTTCATAGTAACGTGAAGCTTTCCTTTGACAAAATAATTTTAAAAGGAACACCGACGTCCTCTAAAATGTTTGTGTTTTATATTAGTTCTCTTTTGCCTAGGATCTCGTAGAATGTGTGGTCATTCAAAACATGTGTGGTGGCTGCACAGAATCAAAAGGAGGGGAACGGTGCTTGGAACCCTTTTGGCCCCTGTGGTTGTGAACAATTTGGGAAAGTTCATGGGCTTTCAAGTATGTGCTGTTTTTAACAACAGGATTTGAGGGGTAGATTCATATAGGGAGTGCCCATGGTATAAGAAGACAGAAAGAAGTTAGAGAACAGAGTGCCAGCCTGGGCAATAGACTAGTCTGGATGGTATATGTTGACTAGGGCCCTGCATAGCAGACTCTTTATGAACAACTGGGAATCTATCTAGAAACGAATGTTCGTATTTCAGTTTAATGCGTTCCTTTTCTCTCAGTTAGCTTTGGCAGTGAAAGTGAATTGACTTGTGAGTCATAGAGGAACTGAGATGTTCTAAGGAGTATCAGGAATTATAGCTGGATGGTGAGAGATCATTCGACACTTGCCTTGCTTGGACATTCAGATGTTGGTTCATAGTAATCTTGTTATTGACAAAAGTTTTGAACTGTGGGCTTAGGAAGTAGGAGGTGGGTGTGACAGAGAGAAAAGGCATGAGCTCTAAAGACAAGTCAGAATCCAGTCCTCAGACGCACTCACTACTACCTTGAATTCTTTTAGACTCATTTTCCTCATCTTTAATGGTGGAATAATAACTCTAACCTCATCAGGATATTGTGGGAAATCAGAATAACAGATATGAGATGTTTGAGAGTGGCCACACTAGGTCATAATTACTCAACCCAATTATTGCTTCATTAAAAATGTCATAGACCAATCAAAGGAGTGACTTGATTTTACCCACCCTTTTATGGAGGCTTTAAAAAAAAAAAAAGAACTTTCAGTATTCTTAAAGTTCCTCACATTAGTGGGTACTTCTGTCTTCGCATCTTTTAAAAGGGATGATTCTTCTCTGTGTCATCTACTGTCTAGAAATTTGTTCACCAGACTCTCCTTTTCATGATTCGTAGATACCTCAAATCTTATCTTTTAGAATAGGTCAATTTAATCATTATAAATAAGAAGGAATAAGAAGAGACTCTTAAGAGGAGATAGATTCAGTGCTAGGAAAAGATGGAAAGGAAAGTTTAATTTTGGAGGAGCTATACATACCTACACATTAAAATGGCTTCTTGGTGGAGTCCACTCTCTGTGTGGGTGTGAATTAGCTACAAAGTGAAAAAGTCTTTGGGAAGGCCAGTCTGGTTCTCTTAACACCAGCAGACACAGTTGGGTCATTGGCTTCTCAGAGAGCTTAGAGGACAGTCTAGTTTGCCTTAGCACAACGACCACAATGTGCCCCGTCAGCTTGGAATGCCTTTTGGTAGTGTGGCCATCAACACTTTCTTTGTTAGCCATGATTTGATAATGCCGTACACATTCTGCAAGTCAGCACTGCTGACGAGAGAGAGAGATTCCTGTGGGGTTGGCAGTGGATGGACAGTGGCCCATCAACTACATCTTGTGTGCCCTCCTGATTGGGGAATAAATAGTGTGATTGGAAAGTCTAGCTTCAGCTCCTACCACCTAGGGATGTTGAGCCTTTCTGATGCCCTTTGGAGTGTCCAGCATCTTAATATTCCATGCATACACTGCCCACCCTGCATACACTGTCAAAATGGATCCAACTTGTGTTTAAACCCCCCTCCCCCCCGCCCCAAGCCTGTTATCATTGAGAGATAACAGTCTAAAAAATTGCTCCTGACTAATATGTAACCCTCCCAGCTGGGGCCTCCTGGACAAATTGCCTTTCTCAGAAGCAGCTGTAAGTAGAGTAGGAAGAGCACAAGACAAAGTCTCCCCTCTAGATCCTAATCCTAACTCAGCCACTAATTGTGTGACCTCAGACAGTCACTCAACCACTCTGAGCTGAGGTTTCCTATTTGTAAACTAGGAATAGGGATAGTTAACTTCCCCATAAGGTTCTTATAAGGACTAAAGGAACCCATGAGTGAGAAAGTGCTTTGAGAACTAGAAATGCTCTGGGTGCTTGAAGGACTACAGTCAAAGGGACGTTAGGGACTTGGGGAGATGCTGACAGGTCAGTAGGGAAGTGTTTGGAGGACCACACAACATTCAGCAGCAGTGGCTGGCTCCACCCACCAGGAGAAAAGACTCCACTAGCACATAAGACAAAGAAGCTTCCAAGTTTCTGATGGGTTTCTACGATGATCAAACCAATAAATGAAAATGACCAACACCACTGGCGCTCTCTCTGACTTCTCGATATTCCTTAGTCACCTAAGTGACTTCTGTTTTATCTGTTTGAAGACAAACAGCCCCATGTTCTGATCGACATATTAATTTGCTTCAATAAATGCAGAAAAGTGTGCAGGGATCCCAAGTATCAGATGGAAGCAGAGAGAAGCAGGAGAGAAGGAAACCGAAAACCTTGGATCTTTCATGCCACTTGTGTGTGTGTGTTAAGCCTCTATTTGAAAGCTATTAGGTCCGTGTTTACATGAATGTGCTCTCCTCTTCTGCATTCATTCGGAGCTAAATTTATCCCACTTGAGGGGAAGGCATCCTTGGAGAGGTGGGGGGTGAAACAGAGGCGGGGCTTGAGTGGGAGCCAGGAGCCCTGGAGAACTCCAGCACATGGAAGGCAGCCCCTCCTCAGGCCCCCAGGATGGAGCATGTGCTGACTTGACAAAGGAGAAGGAACATGTTTTCATTGTCGTGTCGGGCACCCTTGGCTTCTGAGAAGGGTGTGAGCACAAACGAGACTCCGATCTTGTGTATTAGAGAAAGCAGTTCCCAGACTCCCATGAGTTCCCAAGTCTGGCCCAGCTGTTCAGAAATGGACACTGCAGCTCTCCAAGCCTCCGCAGTGAAAGCAGTGTCTGTCCCCATGGGGAGAGTTAGCAGGGCAGCTAGCAGGGCCACTTCTAATGCAAATTTGAGCTTGCCTTCTGTTGTGATGCCATTCCAATTGTTTTCTCTCCCAGGACAGTCTTTCTGGGGTGGGGTGGAGCACAGGGAGGTCGCTGCATTCCGAGATCTGGTTGGATTCAGTGCTGTGCACCCATAACTGGATTCAAGATCAGGGATGCTTGTGCAAGGACCCAGGACCTATCTGTCCTGCTTGGTTTCCCTCTTCCCACTCAGTTACTGTCTTTCCTCCTCTAAGTCCAGCCCTTGTTAAACCATCGTTTGCAAGTGGACAAGTCCTTGCGATTGAGATAGATTTTCCTGTGACCACAGAGTTAGTTCTCTGCTAAAATTGAAGGCCTCCCTGAGGATCAAGTGGTCAGTTTCCATCTGGGACTGGGTCCCCTTCATTGTGTGGAACTTCCCTCTGTGGGGTGGGGGAGAGAGGCTCCTAGGAGTCTGAGAGGGTTCTCCTTTGTTTGAGGCTCAGCTAAGTCACCACAGCATCTCGCCAGAGCACTACCCTTTTTTAGCCTCGTACCCTCTACTCCTCCCCAGAGAACTTGACACCTTCTTCATCTGTTTGTCCCGCTCCAAATTTGGTGCTTTCTCATACCATGAGCTATGCCCGGAATGCAGCCTCCCCCTCCCTTCTCTAACTTTCCAAGTCTCCTCATGTTAACTCCACAGAGTTGCAGAAATCCCACTCCCTCAGGGTATGCCTAACAGTCCCTTTGAGAAGGAAAAGTGGTTATTCCTCCCAATTCCTAACATAGTATGTGACTTAGTGTCAGATAAATTAATGTCTCACAAGCAACCATAATGGCTGTTCACTTAAGTTGGGAAGAAGCATGGACTAGATCAGTGGTCAGCAAACTCATTAGTCAACAGAGCCAAATATCAACAGTACAACGATTGAAATTTCTTTTGAGAGCCAAATTTTTTAAACTTAAACTTCTTCTAATGCCACGTCTTCAAAATAGACTCGCCCAGGCCGTGGTATTTTGTGGAAGAGCCACACTCAAGGAGCCAAAGAGCAGCATGTGGCTCGCGAGCTGCAGTTTGCCGACCACGGGACTAGACCAACCTGACCTTAAATCCCAATTCTACCACTTAATGACCTTGAGAAATTCATTTGACCTCTTTGAGTTTACATCACTCTACCATAAAATAGGAAAGAGAACAACATCCATTTCATAAGATTCTTGTGAGAATCCAATGAGGTAATATATCTACAGCTCCGGGCATTCTGTAGGTGCTAGTGAATACTCTGAATAAAAATAAATATATTTTTATTGATTTCAGAAAGGAAGGGAGAGGGAGAGAGACACAGAAACATCAATGATGAGAGAGAATCATTGATTGGCTGCCTCCTGTACACCCCCTACTGGGGATTGAGCCCACAACCCGGGCATGCGCCCTAACCAAGAATCAAACCATGACCTCTTGGTTCATAGGTGGATGCCCAACCCCTGAGCCACAACCAGCCGGGCAACTCTTTTATAATATGGACACAGTCTTGCTTATTCATTGATATCTGTATCTCTCTGGATGTTTCCCCATAGATATGCCTGGTTCGAGTGAAGGCTCCTGAGTTGCTTGTTCAGCATAGCACCAGGCGCTACAGACTACATGTTGGTGTCCCCCCACATTTATATGTTGAGTCCCTAATCCCCAACATGATGGAAATGGGGTGTTTGGGAGGTGCTTCGATCCTGAGAGTGGAGCTCTAATGATGGGATTAGTACTTGTATAGGAAGAGACAGTAGAGAGCTTCCTTTTCTCTCTCTTACTACTCTGCGAGGACACAGTGAGAAGACAGCCATCTGCAAGCCAGGAAGAAAGTCTTCACTAGGAAGCATCTGTTGGCACCCTGATCGCAGACTTCCCAGACTCCAGAACTATGAGCAAGAAATGTTTGTTGTGTAAGCCACCCAGTCTGTGGTAATTTGTTACAACAGCCTGAGCTAAGATACCAGATATGCCCAATACGGCCCTTTACTGGTAGACTAGACCAGCCCTTCCTCACGAATGCTCTTGACCCTTGCTTCTTACCTCCAAAGTTTGCAATCCAAGGTCATTTGATGCTACAAACCTTTTTGTGACATTTTGGCTTTGCCAAATTCTGCACATATCCTGAGAGGCAAAGTGTTCTATGCTGTGGCTCTAAGCTTTGCAGGACAGATCACAGAATCCTTCTGAGAACCTGATGAGAACTATGGACTATTCCCCAGGGCAATGCGTATGTATACATGCAACATTTTGCATACAATTTCTGAGCTTTCAGGAAGCCCTTTGATTCTTCCACAGACATGCTTAGAAGACCGATGGACCTTTAGTTTAAAAAAAAAAAATCTCTGCTGTGAACCTAGAATATCAGAGGAATTGAGAGAGAACAGAGAGCGAACTTATCCCCAAGGGCCAGGATGCTCACCTTGGTTACTAATGCAAATCACCCGAAGTCAGGCTAACTCCTGCTCAGTCCTGAATCTCCCCTGACCTAGCCGATGGCTGTCCAAGCTGCCCACTGTCCACTCTGAGAGCTGCGTTTCCTTAGTCCCCACTCACAGCTGCTGCTAGAGAAAAGGCTCGGGTTCTAAAGGACCCCTACCTGGGTGTGGGCTACCTCTACTGTCTTTCCCCTGACCCAGAGCTTCACCTGACCCCACGCCCATCCAGCCCTTAGTGCTTTTAGAGAGGCCTTCACTTGGCCTTCCTCAGAAGGGATGTGTCTTGCCTCTATACACAACAGGTATCCTTTCAACCCAGTCTTGCCTCACAGGGTTAGCTTAAAGCTGCTTTCCAGCCTAGATGGAAACTATAAAAACAAACAAAACCAGATACAAGGACCCTGCATTTGAACAGGAGAATAAAATGGCTTGTCCCCATCACCTTCAAACAGCGTTAGTGTCTACCTATAAGACACCATGATGAATAGCCTCCAATATTTAAATTCTTCTTTCCGAAGGCCCGCCCCACCTTCTCCCCCACCCCACCACTGCTGGGTGAAGTCATTGGACGTCCAGTCTGGAACTTCCAGCAAGAATTCAAGCTTGATCCAAAACCACTGGCCTCTCCGGCTTCCAAGGAAAACAGTCTCTCACGGAATTCAATACACTGTGAGGTTGGCTGGAGCCAAGACAAATGGAGCAGGCTTTTCCTTAGGAAGGGGCCCAGCCTTTCCAAGGTGATGACCTAATGAGGCCAGCAACAAGTTAGGGTCTGGCTTCAGACCCCAACACCCCGGAAAGCCAGGCCAAGGGTTCTGTCATTTAGGATGGGCTACAGAGCAGCCTAGAGATTTCACACTTGCCCTCTGAGCAAGGGAAATCCTAAATCTGATAATCCTGTTAGCTACAAAGATGTGGTAGCAGCCTGGGTCCTTAGAGGGAACACTTATTTGGTAAGAATATGACCAATGGTGGGGGGAAAAATGGGCAAGATGTACATTTGCCACTTAGATTTAACAGGAATGTATACTAGTCGCCTCCCAGGTCATAATAAAGCAGAAACCAATTGATTTAAAGTAAAAAATGGAAAGTGTCCAATGTTATTCTAAATTAAATAAAGGCTGAATTGAGTATTGGAGAGAATAATTTGAATTTAAGTGTAAAAGTCTGGGTTTTTAAAATTTAATAAACTCTTCCACGATACTTGTTCTGTCCCTGGATTCCTTTCAAGAGCCTGCCAAGCTTTAACTAACGTAATCCTCCTACCAGCCCCATGAGCACAGCACTACTATTGTTATACCCATTTTACAGATGAGGACATTGACACAGAATTTCTGGTCACACAGCTTCTAAGTGGCAGATTAATAATATCAGGTAACAAGCTTGTGCTGTTGGTAGTGTGTACCTGTGTGGGACTATTTAAATGTTGGGACAATTTAACTGTATTATAAATAATATGCATTTGAAAAAGGTAAAAGTGATTCCTTTCCCTCCCTCCCTCCTTTCCTCCCTTCCTTCCTTCCTTCCTTCCTTCCTTCCTTCCTTCCTTCCTTCCTTCCTTCCTTCCTTCCTTCCCTCTTCCCCTGACCCAGGTGCTGGGAATCAGCAGAGAACAAGACAAAGAAGCTGCCTTTTTGCACTTTCATTCCAGGGAAGGGATAGAGGCATTGACAGTAGAGAACCCTACAATGTAACTTCAGAAATGTCCTGAGAAAACCAACCACCCGAAGGAAAGATGGTGGTGTGGAGATGAAGACGTGACAATCTATGAGAGAGACCTGATGGAGCAAGTGACAGAGCCATGCCAGTACTGAGGGGAGAGTGTCCCGGGCTCAGGGAACAGCACATGGAGAGCTTCAGCTCCTTGGAGAAGTAGCAAGGAGACCAGGGTAACAGGGCAGAGGGAGCGAGGGGTCAGGTAGTGAGAAAGGAGGCCAGACCGCTGCCAGTCAGATTGTAGCCTTGGGCGGGTTTAGACAAGCTGTGAAGGGATGTATTTAGATTTGAAAAGATTGTGAGCAGGAGACCAGACAGAGGATCACGCAGGGATCATGAGAGAGAAGGGTGGAGTGGTGTGTTAGTGTAGACAGAACAATGGCCTCCAAAGGTGTCCATGTCCTGACCCCTTGGTCCTGTGAACATGTCACCTCACATGGAGAAAAGGACTTTGGCAGAGTGGGCAGAGGAGGCACGGATGGAAGCACTGCATGGGCAGGGCCAGGAGACCTCTCAGGGTTGGAGGTGAGGAGTGGCAGGGAGCAAAAATCCAGAGTCAGTTAAGGGGAGGGCACATGGGCACTTGGGTTCAAACCCCAGCTCAAGGGCTTACAAGGTACAGTGTAAACTTGGGGACATGACATCATTTCTCTAATATCAGCTCCCTCAATCAGCAAATGAAGCTCACAGTGCCTCACCCATATGTGTGCTTTGCAGGCCAAAGGAGATAATCCGTGTGGAGCCCTTGGCCCAGGCTCGGCAGGTACTAAGCCCTCTCATACATGCTGAGTAGCAGCATTCGTACAAAGGGAGTTTAGTGCAGTGGTTACAAACATCGGTGCCAGGCTGCTCTGGGCTTAAATACCAGCTCCATACTTATCAGGCCGGGAAACTTGGGCAACTTCCCCGTGCCTTGATTTCATCCCAGGTAAACTGAGGCTAACAATATCTACTTTGTTCCATACATGGGAAGGTCTGTGTTGGCTTTTATTGTTTGTGATGAGGATGATAGACAATGCATGCCTTCTAAAAATACTTACAGTATTGCCTCCACATTTTAGGAATCACAAAATCTGCACTAATAAATCTACACTAATAAAAGAGAAATATGCAAATGACCGTACCTCCACAACACCCATCAGCCAACCAGGAATGAGTATGCAAATTAACCCAACAAAGATGGTGGGTTAATTTGCATACATAGGTGTGGAGCGCCCAGGTGGGGCGGGATGCCTGCTATGAGGGGGAGGGCGGGGGGCGGAGGGAGCTACAGGAGCAGCGCTCCGGCTAGGAGTAAAGACTGCAGGCTCTTGGGCGCTGGGAGCGAAGCCAGGGGAAGGAAGGCCTATTCTTGCATGAATCTTCGTGCAACGGGCCTCTGGTATGAAATAAAAACCTACAGAATAGGTTTGCCGTGTAAAAAGCGAGTCTTTGTTATCAGGTATTATTTAAATGACTCACTGTGCCTAATCGACACACAGCAAAAGGATGCTGTAACATTAAATACGTACAGATAGGGGAAGATGCTCTCGGCTTTGCCTTCAGGATGATTTCATGATGCTCTGAATCCCAGGTCCTATGCCCAAGCAGCCAGGCCCTCAGCTTAAAACAGACCTGGCTGAGGGCGGCTGAGAGGAAATCACAAGGCGTTTGCAAGAAGATGCAGATGCAGGCTTGGACATTCATATCCTGTGCCTGCTAGCCCGCTCTGATTTTAATCTTCCACCCCCCCCCCCCCTTTGCTGGTCCAGTTTGACTACAGGCCTTTGAGCTGTCACACCTGGACCAAATCGAGGGCCAGGGACTTTGGCATTTAATGGTGTTTGAAAAACACTCAAATCATTTGTGTCAAAAACAGAGGCAACAATGCTCTTCCCACTCCACAGGGTGGTTGACTCAGCAGCTTACACACACACAGAAATGACCCTTTTAAGGGTAAAACGATGCCCTGAGCTGCACAACCTGAAGAGCGAGGTGCTAAGTGTGCGCTGTTTCCTTAAATGCCTTCTGAAAGGACTCGGGGGACGGAAACGAATGCTCACTTGAAGTATCTTATCAGAGAGTCGGAGAGAGCCTGCCTATCTCCTCCTGGGGTTCGGCTGTGTTAGTGGGAAGCCAGGGAAGCTTCCCGGCAGCATGTAGCACTAGGCATCTGAGGGGCCAGGATGTAACCGGGGACCACATGGCAGGTACTAAGCAGGTACCTGTCACAGGAGGTTCCTGTGTTGACACTGCACCTCTGACCAAGCTGTGGGCTGTGTCTGCTTGTTCTCGGGGGTTTTATGTGAAAGCCTGCTACTCGTAGTCTGGCAGTAGGGCCTGTGGTCTCAGTTCCCTGGTCTAATGCCAGAGAGATGGAGAGGAAGGGGCAGATTTGAGACAATGGGTAGAATGACAAGGAGTAGCATCCCGGAGAATGGCTGGTAGGAAAATCATGTCTTCCAAGGAAAAAGATCACTTCCTCTATGCTGTTCTCCCATTTCCCCTTTTAAAACTTGCCATTCTCCCAAAGCTCGAGGCAAGCGACCAGAAAACACATGCATTTGCCCCTTTGTAATAATATAGGTTTCTTTCTGGTCCGCAGTGAGTGAGCTGCATTAGCCTGGGTTGCAGTGAGAAAGCACAGAACCTGCTGCGTTGTCGCCATGTAGCTGTGTACACTGCTGTTTCAAGAAATTGCTGGTTCCTCTACTTTCCTCTGCAGGTCTGAGGTGGCAAATCTGCCACTGAGCATAATCAATCGATTCATTTAAAGGCATGTATTAGTGCTGTTCCACACATACACTGAGTGGCCAGATTATTATGATCTCTGAATGCATAGAGGCCCGGTGCATGAATTCGTGCATGGGTGGGGTCCGGCCAGCCTGGCCAGGGGGAGGGGACATGGGCGGTTGGCCAGCCTGCCTGCTGGTTGAACTCCTGGTCGAGGGGACAATTTGCATATTAACCTTTTATTATATAGGTTATACACTGAGTGGCCAGATTATTATGCGTTTAGAGATCACAATAATCTGGCCACTCAGTGTATAGCATTAAAATAGACTTTTCTGATACTCTGAGATAATATTTCATTAGAAAGGTCCACAATATTAGATAAGTACTTTAAATGAAACATGGGTACTTAGGCCTACAGCCCAGGTGCCGCTAGACTTCCACTGACCAAAGTTCATTGTCAAAAAAGGAACTATTTTGGAGACATCATTACAAAGAACTTCCCAGCATTCCCTGAGACATTTTGATAACCCCTTTGGGAAGTACACGGGTTTATATGATAGAAATCATGTTTTACCTTGTTTAGCCATGTCCTCACACATCCTTCACAGAATTCCACAAAGTGATTATTGTCATTCCTGACATGTTCATCTACTTGCAAACATTTAGGTTGTATTTTGGAAAAGCAATTATCTTATTTGAGAAGAGATTTGCCATGTACCCTACTGGTTTGCCAGCAATTTAAAACACCATAAGATTAGATTTTCCTTTTATTCCAATATTATTTTGTATGTAGCCAATTTTGTATTCAAAGCTATCTAAGACATTAAGTATTTATTAAGATTGTTTCTAGGTATTCACATTAAGTTCATTTTACTTCTAGTTGATTGGTATTCCTTGTGGTCTAGATATAGAACATAGTAAGTAATGATTAGCTGAATACTCCCTCTGGAGTGGTCTATAATGAACATAAACCTTCTTTCAAACAACAGGCACTCAAAAGGGGACACTGGAACTCGCTCACACTCCTTCTGTGTCGGGATAAAGTGCCCTGACACAAAATCACAGAGACCGAGAGAATTTGCATTTTACTTTGAGTAAAAACAGAAACTTTTACAAATAATAAACACATCACAGTTGAAAACCTCCCAGTGAGTTATTGGCCGGAAATTTCAGTGCATTTGCGTTAGGAGAATCAGAAAGATCAATTCCTCTTTTATTGGTTGGTTTAACAATGTTCAACGAACACCTACTATATGGTGGACACAGTGCTATTTTTTGGGCTTATAGTGAGCGAGTTTCTGAATGAATGAGAGGGACTTCCTTCTGGAGTTTATTGGTCTCTTGTTCATGCTCACTTGCTAGACTTTAGGGAAGAGGAAGCCTGGAGAAGTCCACGAAGCAAAGTCTTTCAAATCAGAGCTCAGTTAAATACTAGCTCTCCACTTACTAGGGTTCTGTCTGGGGACAAACCACTTAAACAATCTGAACCTCAGTGTCTTCATCTGCAGAATGGGCATAACAGCAATCTGTAAGGTTTCCATATGGAGTACATGCAATGCTGGGCATGCTGGAAGTGCTCCATCTGAAGTAACAATTTCCAAATAGTAAAGATTATTATAACAAATACTAAACTTTTCTGGTCTCTGCCTCAATTTCTGTTCTGTCTCTCCCCCACTTCCTCTTCACTCCTTCCATGTGACCATTGTCTAACCGCTGGCATGATCTTGGTGAGCATGTCTTCTTAGCCTAAATTCCACAAAGCAATGAAGAAATTGTTTCCTCTGTGTTTATTTTTATTTGTTTATTTTTAAATATATTTTTATTGATTTCAGAGAGGAAAGGAGAGGGAGAGAGAGATAGAAATATCAACGATCAGAGAGAATCATTGATTGGCTGCCTCCTGCACACCCCCTACTGGGGATCAAGCCCGCAACCTGGGCATGTGCCCTTGGCCGGAATCAAACCTGGGGCCCTTCAGTCCACAAGCCAACTCTCTATCCACTGAGCCAAACCGGCTAGGGCTCCTCTGTGTTTAATTGCAACATACTGTGGCTTAGAGTGAAACAAGCCAGACACAAAAAGCTGAGGAATATCTGATTCCTTTTATACGGCATTCTGGAAAAGGCAAAATCTACAGAAACAGAAATCAGATCAGTGACTGATAGGGGCTGAGGGGGTGGAGGGAAGATTGATGACAAGGGGCCCAAGGGAACACTTTGCGGTAAAGGAAACGTTCTGTATCTCGATTTTGGAAGTGATTAAACACCTGAATACATCTGTCAGCACTCAATGAACTGTACACTTGAAAAGGGTGAATTTTACAGTATATAAATTATACCTCAATAAACCTGACTTTATAAAAAGGAGATTGTGGCTTGGGACCTTCAAGACTTCCTGTAGGAAAATCTGTGATCGGTACAGGAAATTAGAGGTGCTTCTGGGAATACTCTTGTAAGATACTAACTGTAGCAAAGGCAGACACTGGTAATCCCACTAAGACAGGTACAACGTTCTCTGGGAGTTCAGAGGCAACAGAAACATCCCTCCTAGGACACCAAGACATACTTCATGGACGAGGTTACATTTCAAATGGGTCTGAAGATTGCAATGCATCACTGTGGGGGGTTTTCTTCTCTACCAACTATGATCAGTGTTTCAGATTCTAGCTTCTGGGTGCTATTGCCACCAAGGTGTTGGGGAAGGAAGCACCTTAGAAATTCATCATCTCAGGCTCTCCCCTTCACTCCAGGTCTCAGAATCAAGATCTTTGATATAACAAGATCCCGCCATGATTCCCATATTGCTATGCACACGAGACTGAGAAGTCTGGTGTAGTTACTTCCTACTCATGATCACTTCGGGCTTGACCTTCTAGTGGTCTTCTCTTGCTTCACCTTCATTCTGCCCAGTCTACAGCGAATGCCTTTGTCTGGTCTCCCATTACCTTGTGTTTCCCTCCATATTATCCACCACATTATCATTTCCTGGATTCTCTGTCACCCACCAGGAGGTATGCACTGCTGTCCAAGTACCTAGCACAGAGCTTGGCAATATGGAATAGGTGCTACGTAAGTGTTTTTAGAATAAACAAGTGAAGAAATGGGTAGATGAGCTAGGCCAAATAAAACTGTGAGCGGGAAGGTTTGCTTGGTTATCTTTTCGCCATTTACTTTTCCTTAGCTCTTTCTCCTTTCTGGTTCTTGCTTCACATTCAACTGCCAACCAATCAGGAAAGAACAGGGCCTCCCCCCATACTCCCTCAGGCCAATCTCGGGCACTGAACAAATAAGCCTTCCAGATCTCTGCTTGGTTATGGGTTCGGCTCAGAGAGAGGTAAAAGCGTTGGGTTCAGATAACATTTTTGAAGGGACAGACATTCCCTAGCTTTGTCTCGCTTTATAAGATGGGTTTCCTGAACGGACTCAAGTTCTCCATTTGGGAGCCTCAGTTACCTGTTGCTCCAGCGGCTGCAAAATTCCAACCACACAGAGAAAACGGCTCTAGGGAAAGCTCCAAGCACGCGGTGTATCAGAAGCGATTTACCGTCACGTGAGCATGTGACTTTCAGGAGTGAACCGAAGGGGATGCCAGCCAAATCACCGCATGGCCCGAGTGTGTTCCCGCCAGAGGCCCTGATGGCAAAGAAAAGCCAACAAAAGAAACATTCTTTCTACTTGTGAGCAAAACAAAGACCCTACTGAGAAAACCCAAGTGAGCGGTGGAGGTGTAAAATCAACAGAAATGGGGGCTGTCTGTGGAGGAGGCATCTGGTTTCAAAGTAAACATCCTCAAAATGTTTCCAGAATGAATGTATATTTGAATAATTTACTATCAGATGTTTTTCTTTGGACCATGAAGATCTAGGGCAGATTCAGAATGGAGGATATGCTTGCAAATGCCCAACTCAACTGTAGTTCCCACTCAGTTGAGATGTTTTCTAAGTGGAATGCATTTGAAAGCAAACTAAACAGCATGGCCCGTGCAAATCCAGGACTGCTTGGCTGGGTGCAGGCATGCTCTGAAAGATTCACGTGAACAAAGCACATTACATGGATTGTGCAGTTTGCACCGGGAGCCAGAAGCCAGGGTGGGTGTAGGGGTGCTGGTTTCTGTCTGGAGTTTCTCCCCTGGGAAGGAAACTGGTCTTGAACTGCGCTGCTGCTTCTGATCATGAATGTAAATGTATAAAGTTCCAAAAGATGTTCTAGAAAAGAGGTTGCAAATTAGAGACCAACACGTGTTTTGTTTGGGTCGCACTGTCTTTTTTTAAAGTCTTACTTTGGTCACCAACATTTTAAAAATTTCTGCATGGCAACAATTGGCTAGATCTGAGTAGAATCCATTTGCTAGTCACCTTTAGAAGAGACACTGCCCTAACCGGTTTGGCTCAGTGGCTAGAGTGTCAGCCTGCGGACTGAAGGGTCCCAGGTTCGATTCTGGTCAAGGGCATGTACCTTGGTTGCAGGCACATCCCAAGTAGGGGGTGTGCAGGAGGCAGCTGATCAATGTTTCTCTCTCATTGATGTTTCTAACTCTATATCCCTCTCCCTTCCTCTCTGTAAAAGATCAATAAAATATATTGAAGAGGAGGAGGAGGAGGAGGAGGAGGAGGAGGAGGAGGAGGAGGAGGAGGAGGAGGAGGAGGAAGGGACACCTATTCCTGTTTGTCCCAGGCCCAGCTTTTCTCTTCTATCTCCAGGCTAGCTGCTACACACACACACACTGAGCAACCCAAGGATGAGAAGGAACTAAGTTTTGCCGCCACTGATTGGCCACTTTTGACCATTCTAATTTATGTATCTTACTTGGTATTGTATGATTTTTTTTTCATATGGTAGCAGAAATTCTTCTTTTTCCCCTCTTTCTTTTGTGCTATTTTCATTACATTATACTACTTTTGCAGAATTGTATGAACGTTACATTTTTATAATTTTTCTTTGTTCCTTCTTTAATAAGAAACCAAACATGCCAGTGTCGGGAGCATCTTCCTCAGCAGTCTCTGTCTCAAGTAAGGGAAGCAGGAGACCTTTGCTTGGCCTTTATTTCCTGCAGCTCCTTCGCTCCCTGTCTCTCTGACCGTAAATGTAGCCCTCTAGGGGTTCATCCACATCTCAATTTCTGGCTTTTTCTTGATAACTCGGGAGCTCTGGCCATGCCGGCCACACTGAAATCGCTGGTCCTATTATCATGCAGGTTGAAGGATGTGATTTTCCCTCATGGGAGCATGTCAAAGCCATGTCAGGGATGTCTGCAGCCTGCAGCCGTTTAGGCCCAAAGACCAAAGAACAGCCAGGAACTGAAGCCCATGGTCTCCACCAGACACACCTTTGATACTAGCCAAGGCCCCTGAATAGTCAAGAAGGAAACAGGGGTCTGTGAGTTCCTGGGAGCAGGGGAGTGGGAACTGTTTAGCTTTGAATTCCCACCTCCTGATTACAGTGGTCAGCGCCGGTGCCTCGTATGGAGCTGGTGCTCAGCAAATGTCTAATTTAGAAGACGGAGATCATAGGTTTAATTCTAGACAACAGCAAAGTGGTCCTGAATCTTTCTACAATATTACCTCGTATTTTAACTTCTATAATAAAAATATTTTGTAAAGTTGCAAGTTCTTAAATGCTCAATTTCTAGAAAATACTTTGGGGTTTTTTCCAACCTATGAAAACAGATTTGCACTCACTAGATAAATTCACATATTGCTGACCTTATAAAGCTTATAATATTCTAGGTAAGGAAACCAGGCCCAGATGAGAAAGACTTGTCCCAGAGCAGGCCAGCGGCAGTCTGGACAAGAACCAGATCTCTTGACTCCTAGTCCAGTGATTGTTTTCTAGTACTGGGATTTGCCCAAGCCCAGAAAAATGGTCCTAATATGGCAGCACCTGTGACCAACTTCAGTAGTCTGCTGGAGAAAACTTGAGAGGCCTGCTGCATGCTGGGAAAGGCCTGGGCTCCTCTGAAGGGCATCTCGACCTTGCACTTTAATCGAGTGACCCAGCAGATGAGGGTCACTCCTGCAAAGGCTACTGGACAGCCAAGGGGGAGAGAGATGGAAATACAAGAGCTGGTTCTATTGCCTCATGCTTAAGGCAGATGGCCCAGTTGTCCTGAGGGCCTAAAGGGGAACACATCCCACCCCAACATCAAACTGTAATTCCCAGATCCAGAGCATAAACGGATAATTGTCGGTCATGACAAAATATGCTACATAACAGTACATGAAGTCAGTCATTTAACTTATGACACACCACAACTCTGTTTCTGATACCAAGGTATAAAAATCATACATTATTTGATAAAGGTAGCAAAAAGCAGGGTAGGGGAAGTAGGCAACTGGGTGAAAGAGGTGATGGGATTATGAAGTACAAAGTGGTAGTTACAAAATTGTCATAGGGAGGTAAGGTACAGCATAGGGAAGATAGTCAATAATATTGTAATAACTACTTATTTTTTTATTTATATTTTATTGATTTTTTTACAGAGAGGAAGGGAGAGGAATAGAGAGCTAGAAACATCATGAGAGAGAAACATCGACCAGCTGCCTCCTGCACACCCCCCACTGGGGATGTGCCCGCAACCAATGTACATGCCCTTGACCGGAATCGTACCTGGGACCCTTCAGTCCACAGACCGACGCTCTATCCACTGAGCCAAACCAGTTTCGGCTGTAATAACTACTTATGATGCCAGATGAATACTGGAAATATCGGGGGAGGGGATCACTTTGTAAAGTATTTGATTGTCTAAACACTATGCTGTATACCTGAAACCAATACAAAATAACATTGCAAGTAATATGTAATTGAAAAATAAGACATTTAAAAAGCCAACAACTCAGAACCTGTCCTCCCCCTCCAAAAAAAAAAGCAAAGGCAAAGTGGGCTTTCCATCTCATAGACCCTCCTTGCCTCAATTTTTCTTGCTCCTCTTCTTACATTACCTGGTTACCTACAGACTCTAGTGCTCTATTACGAATAAGGACCAGGCAGTTGCTGTGCCCACAGGACAGAAAGGCAGCTCAGTTCACCAAGTTCAAGTGAAAAGGGCACAGGGCTGGACACATGTGCACTGCCTCATCCTCTTCCTCCTCATCTGCTGGGTCACTCGATTAAAGTGCAAAAACACACCCCACTTCACTCCAAAGGATGAATCAAATAAGTGCCCTAGACCAGTGGTCGGCAAACTGCGGCTCGCGAGCCACGTGCGGCTCTTTGGCCCCTTGAGTTTTTAGCAAAGGCCAGCTTAGGAGTACCCTAATTAAGTTAATAACAGTGTACTTACCTATATAGTTTAAGTTTTAAAACTTTGGCTCTCAAAAGAAATTTCAATCGTTGTACTATTGATATTTGGCTCTGTTGGCTAATGAGTTTGCCGACCACTGCCCTAGACTAAAGTAAGTGTGTAAATAAGACAATGACCTTTTAACAGCATAAAAATCAGTTTCAAATGGTAAATATTTTGGTAAAACTAGTCAAAAAATATCTTTGATGGAGCCATTTTGTAGTTGTTAAGATTAGGGAATTATAGTACACTAGAGGCCCAGTGCACGAATTCGTGTACCAGTGGGGTCCCTCGGCCTGGCCTGTGGGATCGGGCCAAAACCGGCTCTCCGACATCCCCTGAGGGGTCCTGGGTTGCAAGAGGGCACATGCCAGGTCAAGGGACCCCACCGGTGCACAATAGAGGCTGGGGAGGGATGCAGGAGGTTGGCCAGCTGGGGAGGGACCGTGGGAGGGCTCCAGGGCGTGTCCGGCCTGTCTTGCTCAGTCCCAATCGGCCTGACCCCAGCAGCAAGCTAACCTACCAGTCAGAGCATCTTCCCCCTGGTGGTCAGTGCACAGCATAGCAAGAGGTTGAGTGGTCGTCTTAGCATATCATTAGCATATTACGCTTTGATTGGTTGAATGGCCGACTGGATGACCAGACACTTAGCATATTAGACATTTACTATATAAGATTAGACATAGGCGGAATCTTACTTCCTGATTCAGTATTTGTTAACCCCCTATTCTCATAGGCAACATTTTGTGAAATCATGTTTGATTATGCCTTTTACTCAAAAATGCTATTTTGTGACATGCATGTAACTGGCAGGAAGGACTATTTGATTCTTGGGTTCTTCGTATGATTTTGCATGATTGTGGATGATTTTATATCAAATGCTGCATGAACCTCAAGACATCATTATCCAGGCAAATGTATTAGCCATTTTTAGCAATAGAATAGAATGCCTATTTAAAAACATTTCTAGAGTAAAGCATCCATGTAAGAAGTCATTTTTCATGGAAGACACAATACCAGAGACTTTTTAACGGAAAATCAGTATGGCTGCTTGACATCATCCCTTTGTAGGACAAAGGTAAAGAAATGAGGCTGGTGATTTTGTCATCTGGTGATCTTTTGTAGGTATCTGCAAAACAGCTAGACTGTTATGTACTTAGTCCAGATGCCATAAACAATAAAAATATTAAAATATTAGCTTATATTAGTAGTAGTAATAATAATTTTAGAGTATTTATATCGGCATTCAATGCCGTCCACCATATGGCAGTAGCTTATGTTTCTGGTGTGATTTCCCACCACCTTCTTACACATGCTCTAGTCCAACTAGATATCTCCCTGCTCCCTTCTCCATGCGTTTGCTCTTGTTCTTTCGGTCACCTCTGCCATGCCATGCCCACTGAGCTCCCTCCCTGCCCACCATGCCTGTTATAATCATCATGGAGCCAGATTGCCTGTGTTTAAACTCTAGGCTTCCACAAACTAGCTGTGTGACTTTGGGCAGGTGTCTTGACCTTTCTGCGCCTTGCTTTTCTCATCTGCAAAAGGAGGATAATAATAGTACTAATGCACAGGTTTGTTGTGATGATTAAATAAGATATTAGATCTAAAGCATGAACCTGATCCACACCATTTTCCCTTGATGCTTCTGGCTAGTGGGCTAGCACACTAAACTCTGTGAGTGTAAGGACATTTGGATATGGGTCCAATAATTAATAATGATTAATAATTAATAAACACATGTATAGTATTTCTGTTAATGCTGACCTAATGGTTGAATATAATTAGATGATTAAATATCAGCATATGTGATCAAGCACCTACTTTATATCTTGTCTTTGGCCCCATTTGTTCCATGTATTTGGAGGGTTCTTATGCCCTGTACTTACACACACACACTTACCAGGGCGAGGGGAAGACATTCTTCTGTGCTTTCTAAAATAGAATCATCTGGCTGACTTTTAAAAATAACTCCTATTTCCCTCCCAACCCGCTGGCATTCCCAAATTCATTATCAGAGAGCTGGCTCAGAGAGCAGTAGTTCAAGGCAGATAGGACATCCTGGGACTAAGAGCAGAGTGGGGGTTTTTTTTGCTGTTTTTTTTTTTTTTCTGTCATCTGTTCCTCGCGGGCTGACACTCTAAGAGGTTGTCATCCTCTTGTGCAGAAGGAAAATACCGTAAAAGGCAAGGCTCAAGCGGGCCGCTGAGCAGTCTGAAGTACTTGGGCTGTGAACCGTCTGGGGGTGGGGGGAGAGCAGCACGCCCTGGCAAAGAGTCCACACACTCAGGGCAAACTCGGGGAGTAACAAAGCCCACATTGTTACCGAGCGCCAGGCTCCACAGGCTAGTAAAAATCCCAAGGATACCTTTTTAAAGGGGGGTGGGGAATTGGCTTCCCTGGAACGTTTTGGATGGAGTCATAACACAAATAAACTGTATTCTAGGGTCTGAATTTGTGAAGCCCAGAGCCAAGTCGCGTGGTCACAACTCGGGCAACCCAGACTATTGTGTAAATCAAGCGCAGAAGCCCAGCAGTCCTGGCAGCCGCCCCGTGCATGCTCGTGTGCGGAAAAGATGCCTTTGAAACGCTTCCCAGACGTCTTTACTGTCTGCCACTTTTTTTCTAAGCATGTTTATTGTTCACAGAATCGATGGTATCTGCCTGTTTTTATTGTTGCTAAAAATCTGGCAGCTGAGTAATATTTTGGATAAACTGGAGGGGATTTAGCAGGACAGGAGAGGGTGCGAGTGTGTATTCTGCCTGATGTAGTGTGTGTCCCATGCATTCCTTCTTGGAGCTGGGTGTTTGCATGACTGCGCACACACACACACACACACACACACACACACACACACACACACACACACGTCCACTGGAGCCGACTCCAGAGATCAGGGAAGGAAAGAAGTGAGGTAGCAGCTTCCACTCCAGCCATCAAGTCAAGTCCCAGAGGAAGAGAGAAGTTGGGACCATGAGCCCCATTTTCAATTGGAGCCCATACCTCTGGCTGGTCATGGCAGTGGCCTACATGATTTGGAGTTGCTGTCCTGCCAGTTTACTAAAGGTAGCTCCTAAGAACTCATTGTTGGGCTCTGGAAATGAGCAAAAAGAAAAGGCGTTCACTGACGAGATGTGAGTTAAACGCTGAGTGAGCCGACAGAAAAGTTGCTTGGTGTCTAGGCTGAGAGGCGGGGCTGTGGAAGCGAAAAGTTACTGGGGGTGAGGGCACACAAAGACTTGAATGGAGTTCAGGGGAAAGGTGCCCTGGCTTGGGCTCTCAGGAGCTGTGGTCAGAGACTGTGGTCTTGATGTTACTATGAGAACATCTGGGATGTTTAAACCACTCCTGGAACCCCAATGAGCACACTGGAGCAAGTGACCCAAAGGGGAGGAAAGCCTTGTTTGAAGGCATTTACAAGCACGAAAATCAATCGCCTGATTTCTCTTAAATGCGATATTAAAATAGTCAATCACTATTTGAGGCCCTCGAGCCTTCAAAACATTTTTGAAACCATAATCAAGTCCAGCGGAGACCTGGGGACTCTTTGCCAACCTTCTCAGTTAAAGATGAAGAAAATGAGACTCAGAATTGCCCCAGGCCATGCAGCTAGACAATGTCAGCTGAGATTTGCAAGATATTTTTCTTTCTCCTCGTGAGCTAGAAATATGGTCATTCATTTTGCCCGGAGTGTGACAACCGTATTCTTGAGTTCAGTACAGAAAGCAGTTTCTTCAAAGGCTTTATAATTCTTTTTGTTCCGGTTATTGTTACTAACTCAAACATACCTATAAATCTGCAGGTTGGAATTCCATTCCTTGCCCTCCATAACCATATCTCTCCTGTCACTTGCATATCTTTGCCTTTTTTTCTCTGTATTCTGAGGGAGGCTTCTAATTTATCCTCTTCAATAATGGCTCAGTCATCCGCTGGTTCAATTCAGTTATTTACTGCTTCTAATGAGGATTTTCATTCTGCTCTTGAGATTTTCACGTTGAGGTATATTTTGTCCATTTCTCGTTTCCATTTTTATCTCATTCCTCCCCATCCCTATGACATTGTGATTTTCTATTTCTACGTTTTAAAGGGAATATAGGACATACACAAATGGGTACGTCCACATACTACACAAGAAAAAAAGAGCACATTTGTCATTTGCTGCAATTCATTCATTCGAAATCTATGATGTGCCAAGCACTGTGCTAGGTTCTGAAGCAAGATATGTCTCCTGTTCTCAACGTGTGTGGATAGGTATTAAGGAATATGCATCATAAACAATCATAATACAAGGTAGAAAGTGTTTCCTGCCCTAAGAAAGGCTTAAATCTCAAATGATACTTTGAATGCTATATATTTCTAAAATACTCTTCTGGTTCCTGCAATAGATCATTTTTAGAAGTTTCCATTTTCCTCTAAATTTTTAACATTGATGCTCCCTTTCCTAGGGTCTACATGTAGCCATTTTTTCCAGTGGTGCCAAGTAGTCTTTTATATTATTTTTTCAGTATTATTATTTAAATAAAGTGAGCTCTCTCTAGACCTCATGTCAGCAGCCATACATGGCATGGATTTGGCCATGTCAATGCCCACCCTTCACTTGTATGATTATCTCACGCCTACAGCTGGAGGGCAGGTGGATGTGTAGCTTCAACCAAATTCCAGGTTCTAAAGCAGCTCTGTCCACCTGAGGAAACATCTCCGCCTACCCCCATTGTCTGATTCTTGGAGACTCTGACTCAATGTACATGAGAAACTACAACCCCAGCATATAAAATGCTTCTGCCATAAATCTTACTTGTTGGGCCCACCAAAGTGCTGAATTCATAGAACGACACTTCCCAGGATGCAATGAAACATTACACATAGAAAAAAGGTCCCTCCCTCTTTGGTCTGGGGAAGTTGTTGAGGTTGGTGGTTCCAGAAAGAAGGGAGGGTGAACAGAAACAGCACTGTGGCTGCCTTAAAAGGAAGCAGACCCTCGGAATTAGGAGGAGGAGGACTCAGCCTTTTGGCTGAACCAGACCAAGGGATTCTGTGAAAGGAAGACTCTGGGGCAGGCATAGAAAGCCTTTCTCCCACCTCTGCTGTCCCCACAGGGAGCAGCCCCTGGCTTTGGCAATAGGCTGCCGGACAGTCATGCTGTTCAGAGCTGTGGTGAGCATTCCTTGTTATTTCTTCCTCTTCTCTTTCTGGGCATTTCAGGGGAGAGCTGGGGAAGCTGCCACAGGGCTGCAATCCAGATGCCATTTTGCTGTCATCCACATACGCTTTTTAATCTTCTCTCCCCAAGTAAGACAAGTAAAAACGAGGACAAAAATAGACGTGAAGTTAACCATGCAAGGGGCCAGGATATGTTTATGTGGTATGGGTTGGAGAAATATATAATCCTGGGTACACACTATAAACGCCCTGTCAATCTGAGACTAACAGACCTAAGTGGAAACGGTCATAGTCTGTGTGGCAGCCACACAGAACATGGACAAATGAGAACACACGTGTGCTAAACAAGATAAAATAAAATAAAAGCTAACTTTGTCACTTGTTGGAATTCATTCATTCATTTGCTGAGTTACTCTAATGTGCCACACACTGTGCTAGGTGCTAAAGTTTGGGATAAAAATCCAAGCAAGATATAGTCCCTGTTCTCAAAGTGTGCATGCATGCTTTTTAAGTCATGCACATAATCAATAGATGTCAGAGGGAAGGGGGTTAGGAGGTCTGGGTGAAAAAGATGAAGGGGTGAAGGAAAAAACACCTTCACAGACAGACAACAGTATGGGATTACCGGAAGGAAGTGGGGTGGAGGGAGGGAGGAGAGGACAAAGAGGGAATAAATGGTGATGGAAGGAGATTTGACTCGGGGTGGTGAACACAATACAATATACAGATGATGTATTATAGAATTGTATACCTCAAACCTATATAATTAAAGAAAAGGGCATGCACTTAATCAACTATTGTGAAAGTAGAAAATGTTAGCTGCCTTCAGAGAGCTCTTCAGACTCTCCAGCAGCTTTCTTCTCACTTGCAATAAAAACACTCTCCTTCCGCCCAAATAGTTCAAGGAGAAAAGAAAGCGTTTCTAACCAATAGTGCTGAAACCAAGTATCTGCGCCTTCATCCTGCCTACTGTATAGGCCAGAATTCATTCAAAATGGCCCTTAGAACGAAATCCCAAAGCTAAAACCATACACTTCGCGAAGAAAGTGTTTTCATGACTAGAATGGGTAAACAGTTCTTATACAGGACAAAAAAAATTACTAGTCATAAAAGAAAAAATGGTAAGTCAAGTTTCACCTCAATTAAAAGTATCTGTCTATCCAAGGGTATCATTAAAAAAATAAATATGTCACCTGCAGGCTTTGATAAAGTAATAGATCTGTTAAAGAGCTCTTATCAGAATATATATACTTTTTTAACTCCCACAAACAACAATAAAAATACAAACACCTCAATTTTAAAAGATTGGGCAAAACACACTGTGAACAAACACTTCACCAAAAAAAGGATGTGCAAATACCCAAGAGCTTATGACAATGTGCTCAACATCAGTAGTCACAGGGCAGATGCAAATTCAAACCACAATGAGGAGCATTTCAAAGTGCCTAGAGCAATTAGCATGAACACAAACAAACCACTGACAACACCAAATGTTGGTGAGCACAGGGGACACTTAGAATTCTTACCCCCTGCTGAGGGGAGTGTAAAGTGGCTCCACACCTGGGGAAACTGCTCGGTAGTTTTATATAGAGTTAGACATATTACCACCCCATGACCCACCCCTATGTCTGTACTCAAGAGAAATGAGAACCTATTTCCACAAAAAGACTTGTTCAAGTACATGCATGGCTGAATTCATAGAAACAGAGAACAGATTGGTGGTTGCCAGAATTGGGGGGTGGAGGATGGGAAAATGGGTGAATGTGGTCAAAGGGTGCCAAATAAAAAAAAATATTCATCGCAATTTTATTCAAAAGAGACAAAAGCAAGAAACATCCTAAATGCCCATCAACAGGACAATGGATAAAGTAACGGGGAAATATTTAGACAATGGAATACCACTCAGCAGTAAACTACTGATAAAGGCAACTACATGGTAAACCTCTAAAACATTATATTGAATAAAAGAAGCCAGACTCGAAAGCATATGTACTGCATAATTCCATTTTTATGAAGGTCAAGAAGAGAGGTGAAAATAAGAGCACAGGTTACCTGTGGGGGGTGGGAAGGAGGAAGGGGGAAGAAGGGGCAGGGGAATCCTGGGAGTTGCCACGAGGGAAGCTTCTGCGATGATGGAAATGCTCTCCATCTAGGTTTGCATCTTAGTCTGGTTACAGGGCACATATAATTTTCAAAACCCCTCAAAACAAATTCTTGAGATCTGTGCATTTTATTAGATGTAATTATCTCTCAATTGTTAAAACTTAATTTAAAAAGGACTTGTATGCATGCATATGAGCATAACCAATGAACACAGACAGTAGGGGGGTAAGGGCATGTACTGGGGGATGGGAACAGCCAGGGAGAGGTCAATGGGGGGAAAACGAGACTTATGTAATACTTTAAACAATAATGAATTCAAATAAAACTAAATAAATAAGATAGAAAATAAAAAAAGGAAAGTCCTTATATGATTTTTAAGGCCCTATGTGACCTGGCCCTGCTACCTCCCTGACCTCACCTCCCACCACTCTGCACCTCGCTCACTCCCTGTAACAATGCAGGTCTTTTGCTGCTCCATGAACATACCAAGCACTCTCCTAACTCAGGGACCATGCCTTGCCGTTGCCTCTGTCTAGAAAGTTCTTCTCCCAGATAGGAACACGGCTTGTTTCTCCACTTCCTTGGGGTCTCGGCATAAAGCTACACCTTAGCAGAGTGGCCTTACTCAAACATCCCATATAAAACGCAGTCACCACCGCCACACTCCCTGCCCTCGCTTACCAGGCTTCTCTGCCATTCATCAACATCCGATGTATAAAAAATTAATTATAACTTTGTCTATTCTGCCTCTTAGCCCTGGAATGAAGGTATCTTGATTTCAAGGACATTTTATAACATCTTGGACTAGTATATTCATTTTTAATTAAGTTTATCCTTCCAGTTGCTGGCCAAAACACTGCATTTTATTTTATTTTGTATTTGTTTCAGGTGTACAGCAAAGTGGTTAGATAATCATGTATTTTACCAAGTTCCCCCCCCCCCATTATTTCAAGTACCCACCTGGCACCATACATAGTTATCACAATATTATTGACTATATTCCCTATGCTGTACTTTACATTCCTGAAAACACTTGCATTTTAAAACACAAACAAAATGAATAACAGCTGTGTTTCAGGAAAAATAAACAACCTATTTCAAAGAACTCTACAATATTTTTAAAGGTCTGGGTGGCCAACTTTGACAAGCCCTTTAAGATGAGAAGTCGTGGCCCCAGCCGGTTTGGCTCAGTGGAAAGAGCATCAGCCTGTGGACTAAAGGGTCCCAGGTTCAATTCTGGTCAAGGGCATGTACCTTGGTTGCAGGCTCAATCCTGGCCCTGGTCTGGACGTGTGCAAAAGCAACCAATTGATGTGTCTCTCTCACATTGATGTTTCTCTCTCTCTGTCTCTCTCTCTCCCTTCCACTCTCTCTAAAAAAAAAAAAAAAAAAAATCAATGGAAAAATAACCTCAGGTGAGAATTAACAACAACAAAAAAAATAACAGAGAGAAGTCGTAGAGGAAGATGAGATAAGGCACTGTCCTTTGTGTTCAGGATGGGACGTTTTGGGGGATAACAAGACCCAGGAGTGACTCGCATTCTGCAGTCCTCCCTGGTGGTCCTGCAGGGCGGCAGGTGTAAAGTGTCTGAGCGGCCATCATCTGCATTCCCAAATCACAACTGTTCAGAACCAAAGACCTGACTGCTCTTACTGAAACTGTCTAATAAAAACTAGAAACGGAGAACTATTCCCCAGCCTGGGGTATTATATCACGGAACTGGACTGGAGTCCGGCTCTGGATTCTCAGACCAATTCTGCCACCAACCAGTGAGTGGTGTGACCGTAAGCAATCTGCTACAATCTTAGAGCTTCTGCTCCCTCAACTAGGACAGAGGGGGTTCAACCAGATGAACTCTAAGATCGCTTTCCAACTCTGAAATATTTTGCATCTGGGATCTCAATGCCTATAGGATGAGGAAGAATCCTACTTTTTTGCAGGTGAAGGCTTCAGTCGTGACATCTATATATATTATTTAAATAGGCTTATTATAAATGAGTTTGCTATTTCTTTATATAATGAATGGCAATTTCTAAAACATGAGGCCTAGCTTCTGTTTCTCCATCCTTGATAAAGTGTCAGTAAACGGATGTAACAACTTGCATCACCCTAAATATATTCTAATGCTCAGACATTGTCTAAGTCAACAACAATTCAGTTACTTGAATTAATGAAATATGTCCATGTCGGCCAAGTCTGGTGCTCTTTGTGAATTATGTTTTTGAAGCAGATTTTTGTTCCATTTCTAGCTGTTTATTATAAGCAACATGACATTGGTCGAGACAAAACCCATCTGAGCCTATCTGTATATCATCCATAAAACTGAGATAATGTCAGTCTTTCCCGCCCCACAAGTTGTGAGACTCAAATGAGGTAAAATATGGGAGAGTCTAGTAAGATATAGTGTATGAATACGAGATAGCATTATTATAATACTGGACTCTGAAAGCCAACCTAAAACCAAATGGAAAGCTGGGAGTTTAGGAAGAATTTTTAAACCTTTGGGCTCTTGGAATAGAGAATATATCAGGTCTCTCACCATTCACAATACACATCAAGAGAACAGGGGTGTTGTGGGGAAAAAAACCACAAGAGATTTGTTTAGTCAGAGAGGCCAGAATTTACATCCCAGTTTGTGGGCATATTAGCTCTGCGGCTTTGGGACAGTTAATGACTGAGCCTGTGTAATGGTTTGTTTGAGGAGTCTCAACGCTCCAGAAGCAAAACGTCGAACACTTTTATGTTCCTACCAACTTTCTCTGTTGACTCCCCTTTTTCTGCTGAACAGCAGACTCCTTTAAGGATAAATCATCCAGATCCCAGTGCTCCCTGGGAATGCTGCTTTTGTAAGTGGAACAATTAAGGATGTCATTTCTTAATTACTGAGTGCTAGTATATAGAAATACAATGGATGTTTGTATATTGACCTTTATCCTGAGACCCTGCTAAATTCACTCACTAGCCTAACTTTTTTGTAGGTGTCTTAATTTTCTACATAAATTATCATAATTCCATAAAGAAAGACAGTTTTTTTTTTATAACGGCATGTCTTTTATTTCTGAGTATTCTTTAAACATTCATAAACCATGTAGGGTCAAACTGCACTAATTTTAGTGTGTCAACTAGTTATTGTCGATTACTTTTCTTATGGCGGCAGTAAATGCCTCTGGCTAAAATTAGCAAAGCCTCAGTTCTAACCCTGGCCCTGCTTTCCTTCAACCTTTCCTTGTAGTGTGCACAGGACGCCCGCATGCTTCGCTTCAGTTTATAGTGGCTGCCGCCACTGCTGTCTCTAATGTTTCATTTGCCTCTGTCTCTTCTCAGATACACACTTGGCAGAGCATGTGACACGCCTTTGCGTAATCAAACCAGAGCTCACCCTCGGCCACATGGTCATGGAGTCAGTGAGTTCATGAGACACTTTCCCCGGGCTTTCAAGGGTACAGTCCTAGTTGTGCTGTTACAGGACAAATGGATCCACTGGTTACTTCTCTCCAATGACCACTCAGGCTACCTGGATGCTGGTCCTGTATGTTGGTCATGCTAATCACTGGTTCCTATGTCTTCTCCATCACAGCTCTGTAAGCCACTCTAATCATCTGGTTCCCAGGCTCCCTTTGATGCCTCCTGATCCAGAAGAGTGATCTCTAAGTTTCCTCTGGTTTCTCTTAGGATTTAGCATGAGAAGGGATGCTTCTGGGAACAGACCTTCCCAAATGATGTTTCCCTAGAGATAAAAGAATACTTGGCTATGTTGTCTTCTTAATCAATTTTCAAATGCTTTCTAGTTCTCCCACAATGATGTTAAAGATTAGAATGGCTGAGATTAATATGCAAAAGATCTGACCAAACCGGGCAGCTATTCAGTTCCTTGAGGCTATTTAACTCTTTTCTGTTGACTGTACATGGGTATCAAATTCATACCAATATCTTAGCTTTGATAAGGGGCAATGTTTTCAGAAAATGGCAAACAAATCTTTTCAACATGAATGAAGTGTAAATGGCCATGTGTAATGGCCTTCCACTAAAATGAAAGAAAGAGTAACTCATCTTGCTTGGACTAATAGCTGTGGTGACTGTTATGAGAGTCTTATAACACTTAGACCATTGTTTGAACATATCTTCCAGTACAATATCAACTCATTCAATTTAAATAATAAATCGATCTCATGTTCATAATCACTATAGAAGAGACACTGTTCCTGTCGTGTGTTTATATAGTCACAAATGTATGTGTGTTTATAACCATTCCTTTATATTTTGCAGGGGTGCACAAGATTAGCCTCCTGGGACCTATTTTACATATAGATAGATAAAAGCAAGACACAAACACAGGGAATTTTAACCCTGCGCATGCCTTGAAGAAGTCTGATCCTGGTTGCTGGGATGGTGGTGGTTTTCCAGATTCCAGGAATTGATGTGAATTTGGCTCATAGTCCATGAGCAGGCAAGTTGCTCGCAGTGGGAAATGACCTCAGCATAGACTAAAGATAACCACCGTGGGAGAAATGCTTAGTTGGCTTTTGTCTTCACATTTGGCCCAGTTCCTTAACATCTGAGAGTCAGAGAGATGGCCTGTCTTCTGAAGCCCATGGCACACAATCAGAAGGCAAACCCAAGTAACAGTCCTAAAAGGCAGTGGGGAAAAGAGTCTGTGTCCTGATTCTCTGCTTCCCACCATCAGAATGATGACAAGGTGCGTGAAGGCCAGCTTGCCACTCATGCTTTGAACAAAACTAACAGACATCCCAGGGACAATCTATGAAGTGAAATCAACATCTTATACCATCTTCCCCTTTCTCCTCAGCACCCAAAACATCTTAATAAAGAGTAGAGCAGAATGAAGAGAGCAGAGTTCTTAATCATGCAACATGAATTTTTTTTTTAAAGTCACTTATTGATTCCATAATTAACTTGCTGTGTGATTCCAGGCATTTCATTGGGCCTTTCTATGACCAATTCCACAGCTTAAGATACAGAAACCACTGGACTCAGGCCTCCTGGCTCCCTGCAGGACATGATTCAAGCTGGAATTTTGTCCCATAAATCTGCCTTTAATCCAGGCTCACGAGATGCAGGGAGCCTTTGGAACACCACCTCCAACAACCCTTAGACAGCATGTTCTCTGAGTGTACTCACTGCGTGCATGTACACATGTCCTTCTCTACAGTACTAGAAAATCCTATGGATGGTGGGCCCATTCTACTTGAGCTTGACCTTGAGTTGCTGGGGATTAGGGTCAGTATGAGCCACAAAGGAGCTTCAGGAAAAGGCCTGTGAACCTAGAATCCAGGGCAATAACCAGCCCTGAGGACAAGTCTTGCCAGAGTCAAGAGAAGAGCATAGAGAGCTGGAAAGAACACACTCTTTCAACTATGCTTGGAGAACAAGGCTGAGTCCTCACACTCTAAAGGCAGTATTTGACAAGAAGAGCTGCTATTATTTCTCTATGCTCTTTGAAAAACAGCTTGGTGCACAAGAGAGTCTTATACTTGGAAAGCTCTTTTGTTTCCCACATCAACTGAGCAATGTAAATGCATTTCCCAAGATGGAAGTCAAGAGGCTTCAATCTATTTCTCCAGAAATGGGAATGGCTAAGTTCAGTGCAATAGGGTTTTGTGATTGATTTGGGGCAAATGCTTTTGACCACTTTCCAAAATAACCTGACATCTCAGGAATACCAACACTTTGGAAATTGTAGGGACATTTAGCTTCAGTTTTCTTCCTCTGGGTTAATTAGTTAGTTCCAACGTATGGATCCATTGCTGAAGATGTCAGTGGTTAAAGGGTATGAAATTAAAAATGTCATGGAAACTGTTTGACAAACAGAAATTCTTCTCTTGGTTCCAACTAATAAAATTCTTAGATCAGGATATTGATCCTGATATGGAAACAGTTTACATCTATGCAGACTGCAATGAAGGAAACAGTCTACATCTATGCTATCAATATCATAGTCACTAGCCACATGTGGCTATCAGGCATTTGAAATGTGTGTAGTGTGGCCGAAGAACTGATTTTTTAACATTATTTAATTGTAATGAATTTAAAAGACACATATACCAAATGGCTATCAATTAGTACAATTCTGTTCGGTTAAATATTCATTTGTAATTCATTCTCTTTTTACTAGCTGCAAGATGCCAGATTTGATACATTTCTTGTGGTACTCTAGATTGATGCCTGAAAGAACATAGTTAAGAGGGGAAAAAATGACTGAAATATTCTTAAAATATTTAAAGCCACTATCTAAAAGGAGGTAATTGAGTAGAGGAGGTATCCTAAGAAAAATGAAAACAAAATGGACTCTAGACTCTGCCAAGAAAAAGAGAAGTTAGTTATAAATATGATCTCTCCCTTGGGCTTATATTAAGTCAAGGTTAAGTCACCTAGAATCTTTTTTTTAAATATGCTTTTATTAATTTGAGAGAGAGAGAGAGAGAGAGAGAGAGAGAGAGAGAGAGAGAGAGAGAAACATGGATGTCAGAGAAACATCGATTGGCTGTCTCCTGCACTCCCCAGACTGGGGATTGAGCCCGCAACCTGAGCAGGTGCTTGGACTGGGAACAAACCAGCAACCTTTCAGTGCATGGGATGACACCCAACCAACTGAGCCACACCAACCAGAGCTAAAATCGGTAATAACTGTTCTTTAATCAAACTACTCAAATGTGGCTGCATGCCCCCCCCTGTGCAATGGTGCACTCAGCTTTAATACATTTCTTGTGGTACTCTAGATTGATGCCTGAAAGAACATAGTTTAAAGGGAAAAAATGACTGAAATATTCTTAAAATATTTAAAGCCACTATCTAAAAGGAGATAATTGAGTAGAGGAGGTATCCTAAGTAAAATGAAAACAAAATGGACTCTAGCCTCTGCCAAGTATATTCAGGCTACCCAGACCATCTTCTAATCTCCTACAAGCCTTCTTTGACAATCAGAATTTTCAAAGAAATTATGATTCTAAGTGGCTGAGAGCAGCATCTCATTTCCTGCAATATCAAAACATCAAAAGCCAAAATCTTTCCTCCACTCGGTTGCACAATCGCTATCTGTGGTAGCAGGAAAGTGAAAAAAGAATTCCATGATACTTTCCAGATGGATTCCCAAATGATTATGTTGAATGCTGTGATTGAAATTAAGGGCAAATTTACATATAGTTGGGTCCCTTCTCTGGGAGATAAAAGCCATAGGGTGGTAAACTGTCAACTTTGGAAGGCATTGGGCTGATTCAATGCCATTCCACAAGCAAGGAAAAGGCCTTAGACACTAAGTGAAAACAAAGCAGGGAGAAGGGATGAGGGATGGGGAAAGAAGGCACGCTAATGAGTGTCTGCTTTGTACCAGGCTGACGTATTGACACATGTATCACAGCCTCTGTTCTCACCCTGCTTAGCCATTAAATCAGACACAGAGCTTCTCCCACTTGCCATTCAGGATGTACTCACCCTAGAGCAGTTGATCCTGCAGAACTTCCTGAAGATTTTCTAGGAGAGATGGAGGTAAGAGCTTTCCTCACTCACCACACTCTGCACCTAACAAACGTTCCTTGGCCATCTCTCCTCTCCCCAAGTCAAGTCAACAGGAAGATACGGTAGGGGGTATGCTTCACCTCAACCCTTTTCCAAGATGCATCTAAATAACTCTAACTCCTGACTCTAAGCTCCCTTGCTCTCCCTTCTAGGCTTCTAAATTCCTCACCAGTCCTCATACCCAGCATCAACCAGAGCATTCTTTTGAGAACCCTTCCATAGCTTTCCACTCCACTTAGGATAAAATCCAAACTCTTTGCCCTAGCCTCTCTACCTGATCTGGGCCTTCCCACCTCTCAGCCCTTACCATCTATGAGGTATCCTTCACTCTGCTCACTTCTGGTCAGTTTATCTCCTTGGTAAATTCATCAAACACACCTGCTCATTCCTGTCTGCCTGGAACACTCTTCAACCCTGAGTTTTGCATGGCTTGCTCCACTTACACAGAGAGAAGCCTTCTCTGGGCATCTTGTCTAAATGCATATCTTTCCCCTATTACCTTGTCCACCCCAGGCATTCTCAAACTCCTTTTCTGGATTTATTTTTTCTCATTAACCCTCATCATTACTCACATTATATTGTTTTTCTGTTTGACTATTTGCTTATTATCTGCCTCCCCCAATGGGAAGATAAACTCTGTATGATCAGGATCCTTGTCTGCGGTGTTCACCCATCTCCCAAATGTTCATGTGTTAAATAATAAGTGGAAGCAATTTAGGTCCAACCTAACTCTTTCAAACATGCGTAACCACCAGCCATCTTTCTCATAAGCAAGCAAAAAGTCCTCCAACTACTATCACCCACCCAGCTCAGATGAAAGCAATGAATTATAAATAAAATCTAATTTTTCCCAAGGGATATTTCATTAATCTTGACAGAGATCTTGTCAGGGAGATGCTACCATCTACACCGAACATGTAAGGGCATGAGAGGATACTGTGGGGCTGGGCTGCTCAGGGTCACACTGCTGAGCTTCCTGACATTTTGGATTTAAGCTGATGCTATTTCCATCACACCATCGTACCCTCCTAGTCTTCTGAAGCCATGCACTGGAGAGCTTTGGGGCAACCACAGAGCAGGGTACACATGGAAGGATCACTCTTCTTATGTGTAATTTTTTTTCTCTGCCATTGATCTGTACACTGGTCTTTGCAGTTTCCAATCCCACACACAATGAAGCAGTTGCCTTGAACTTGCTTTGAGGAAGACTAGTCTCATAGGGGTCTTCCTGTCTCATTGTCTCTTGCGCTAAAGTGGCTCCTGCTGAAGGCACTAACGTGCTGGGCTTCCCAAATCACAGGCCTGGCCGGACATCTATCCAGGGTGTCATTTGTGGCACCATCCACAGTCCCCATCCAGCCCTAAAGCTGGAACAAGAATCAAACCCAGGTCATCTCATACCTTGGCTTCTCAGACCAAAGCAAGGCAGAGATCTTATTCTCTCTTCTTTCCTAACATGCATCACACATCTGAATATTATCCTGAGCCATAGCTGTTCACTCCACCTTTTACTCTCCTTATACCACATATAGGTGTACAACATTATCAGATGTACTCTAGCTCATACCATAACATTTTTCACAATCTTTCGTATTTAATTACCATTAGTTACATTAGATGTAGCATAACTCAAACCTAAGGTCCACTGAGATGAAGGATAATTAGGGAGTCAGATAACGCAAAGAAAAGCATATCCTAATTTATAATTCCACTTTAACTGAAATATTGTACTTTACTATTCTTACTGCTAAATACAAAAAACATGATTGTACTGCGGCTACAGATAATTTTTTTTTAAGTTTTGGAAGAGAAAGAAGATGAAACAGATAGGATAAAGATTAGATATTCTGAAAACTAAGCTACTCCAAGATGTTACAGAATTGGATCATTTGACAGAAAAAGAGAGGAAACATGTCTAATATAAGTTGGTTTATTCATACAGCCTTGCTGATTCCATTATTCGTTGACAGTAGAGGCATAAAGAGGACCATTGGGGGAAAAATCAAATACTAAGACAATTTCCTCTGTAATTCCTCTAAAATACTCCAGCATAGAGTGTCTGTATGTATATGCATATATAAGGTAGCTGTAATAAACACTCTAGGTGTGGTTAGTGAACATCAGCAGTACCTACTAAGAAATTCATATTCTGGGATGGTTACTTAGCATTTGATGGTTCCTAATTGGAGTATTTTAAGAATACCTGTCTACATCTATACCAGATGGTTTGTTAATTAGCATAAGAGATGTTACACTCTTTTTTCCCTTGGTAAATGAGTACTACTCGAGGTAGGCAAAGATTGCAGACATTTCCATCCACCGTTGCATAAGTAGGGTATATAATCGGGTGAGCCTAGTAGCCCGAACTTTGGAAATGATTGTGTCCCCATTCTTATTTGTAAAGCATTCTGCAGGCTGAAGAAAGGGTGATTATTATTCCTTAAGGACTCTTTGTATGCATCTACTCACTCGGGAGATGTTTAAAGATATAGTGATTTCTACAAATTGTCTTAGATTTCTCAAGCCAAATCCAAAATATCAGAAGTACATGCACTATTGGCAAAAATGTGGCAGTTTGCCAAAGACCAACTGTAGAAGAATTTCCCACTTTATCAAACACAGAAGGTTAGTGTATTTTCCAGACCAATCCGTGGTTCATTAGTACTCCGGGTGATACAGCCCCAGGCAACATTCTAGAATAAGTCAACATTATGCAATAGCCTTATAAAACCAGCAGGAGGAACCTGCCAACTTCCAGAAATGGTTCATCACCTCACAAAGGTAATTGGCCTAATATAATGCTTATATATGGCTAAATTCCAACTTCTGGCCAATGTCCACAGCAGGACATTTATAAACTTAGTTTTATTTGTACTTTGATTGTGAAGGTTTGTCATTTATTACCTTATGCAAGACCTTACTCATGGATTCCTGCTATGAATTATTACATGCTTCTATGAATTATTACATGCTTGAAATGCATGTCTCCATTCCTTTGTGCATGCTGTTCCTATGGACTATAATTCCAAGCCCCCTCCCTCCTCCTTTCTTTCACCAGGACCTACTCATTCTTTTATCCCCAGCTCTAAAAGTCCTCTGCAAGGCATTGCTCACCAGTTTAGTGCTTTTTCTCATTCAAGAGATAATTATCAGATACCTGTTGTACGTAATCACTGTGATAGACTCTCGGCACTCAACAGTGAGCAAGACAGATACAGTCCATGTTCTTTGATTAATTTGGAAGAAGATCAAGGGTAACATAATTTAAGGCCAAATCATACCAATTCTCACCAACAAACTTCCACAGTGCGAGTTCCTCTTTTTAGGAAACAAAGATTCCTCTGGGGCAGAAATGTATTTCCTGGTAGCCCACAGAAAGGTTAACACCTCCTCCTAAGATGCCAAACTCTAGCCAAGGGGGCTACCTTGCATTCTGGGAGAATGTCTCCTTGTGTTTGGGCAGAATAGCCAAAATGCATGCACTTTTCATCAATCCTCAGTTTAAGATGAGGGCTATCATACTGCAGTGACAGTAGAATTGTGTTTCATCTCCTCAGCTAAAGGGTTGACATGTAGATTTGATCATATTAATCTCCTCAAGCAAAAACCACCTGTGGAAGAGGTCCAGTCTTCAAGATGCCTGCTCATGCTTTGACCACTTATAATTAAGTTTTCAAAGAATTAAGCAGCAGTTTGAAATGTTGGAAACGTGTATCCATCGTAAGTATCCAGCACCTAGTTCGGGACACATTATATTGGAGGTGCCTACTGGCGGTCCAGGGGGCTACAGCAGGTCAGCAGTAATACACCTACACCATTAACGGAGCAACTCTCTGCAAAGTTTATCAACTGGCAGCCCGTCCCTTTGATAAAGAGACAATCGAATAACATGAAATACATTGCAGTAAAAAAAGAAAAATCTTGAAAGTGTCCTCATAGAAACTAAAAAATTCCAACAGGGTTTGAAAAAAAGTAGCAGCCAACTGAGACCAAAATAAACCCCTTCAGGCCTGTCTCAGTTCAACATGTTGTTAAAATATCCCAAGACCTTTCTCAGCACATATATTATTCAAAGGTCAAAAAATTCCCTGTGCAAATACCTAAAATATCCACAGGATGTTTCAGCGAAATGCCATATTAGATTATTTCCAGTGCACTTCAGGGCTTAGGTTCCAGAATGAGGAAAGGGGATGGGTCTGATGTGTGGACCACCTCATTCAGCCTGCTCTCACAGGCCATACTGGGGCTAATGTGGCTTTCACTGGCCTTACTGAGGAAAGAATAATTGAATTGTATTTTTATACATTCCAGAATTAAAATGTAGACCTTTGATAACATATATCTTTGAATTGGCAATTAAATTAATTAAAACAAGTCTATATTCAGTAAGATTCTGGAAGGTACAAGTGAAAGAAACACTGACCCCCCAACACTTCGACCCCTCACAGCTTCAAAATGCAGGGGAGAGCTGGCTTGGGCATGACTGACTTCAGGGCTCATTAGTGTCATCAGGACAAGATTTTTCTTAGTTTCTCTCAATTCTTCCCTCATTTTCCATCTGTATGTGGTTGGAAGATGGTTGCAGCAGCTCTAAGTTTCAAATCCTCTCAATTTAGTTAACTATAAGCTATAAGGCTAGGCAAGGCTCTAAACTCTGTACCCCTGTTTTCACATCTGTAAAATGGGCGCTGCCGATAAGTGCTTAAGACAGAGAAAATGCTTTAAAAATGTTAATAACAATGTTACCATAACACAATTCCCTGTCAACAATAAGGAATGTCCATTTTCCTGATAGAAAGTTCTGAAAAGATATTCTAAGTTATCAAATCTTTAAGGGCTTGCCACTATCTCACCTAGAATGCCCTTGCTTCCCATGAATCTTTGGGCTAACATTTTCATGGTAATAGAAGCTGTAGGATCAGGAGATTCAACAGAGACAGTTGACACTGTGTGTGTTTGAACTGCTGAATAGAAAGGCTCACAGTCTTCTTCTGAAATGGACTGGGTGGCTGACCTAAAAGGGTAACTTTGAAATATGTGTTTGAATTTTTTAGTAGAACACACAGTTATAAGGAAAAACAATTTAATCATTTTGGGGTAGACTATGTCCCATAACAAGGAATGAGTTGCCAAGCATGAAGCTGGGCCACCCAAAGAGAAAGTGCAGATTTAAATCTTCACTTATTTGCAACTTGCTTCTGAACATTTAAACATTAACTACAATGCAATAAAAATATAATCATTGGGTCACTTGAGAGAAAGAGGTTGTAGACTAAGTTTCTAACATTTTTATTCGGCCTTTCACATCCAAAGTAAATTGGACTACTGCCCACCAAATCTTGAATCAAGATTCAGTCTAGATTATTACTATCTCTATCTTCCTGACCATTGCCCACCAACATCAGAACTCTATTTTCAGCTCCCTTGAAGAAATAATAAAGTCTGAGACTCCATAAGGAATAATAGAATTTTTTAATCTTGGTAATGGAAGAGAGCTTAGAAATGATCCCATTCAAGTCCTTCAAATGACTGGCAAGGAAACCAGGAAGGTTGAGAGATTTGTTCAAGGTCAAATGACTATAATTATAGAATCATCTCATCTCAGGACTCATTCCTGACCAGTCATAAACATGAAATTCTATTATTATGCTTATAGCAACTTTGTGATGTTGGCAGGGCAAAGGCTGTTACAGAAGACTTATAGCATATGCACAAATATTTTTTTAAATATAGTTTATTGATTTTTTACAGAGAGGAAGGAAGAGGGATTGAGAGTTAGAAACATTGATGAGAAAGAAACATCAATCAGCTGCCTCCTGCACACCTCCCACTGGGGGATGTGCCCCCAACCAAGGTACATGCCCCTGACTGGAATCAAACCTGGGACCCTTCAGTCCACAGGCCGATGCTCTATCCACTGAGCCAAATTGGCCAGGGCTTGAACAGATTCAGCAACATGGGTTTGGCAAAGAAAGGGAAAGGAACAGGGAGGTTGAAAGGGAAAGCAAGACAGAATTAGTTGTACTGATTTTTCCCTATTCCTTGGTGTTGCATTATTCCCATGAGATATTCTTGCCAATCCCAGGCATTTATAAATCCTTTTAGTCTTTATCATTTTGACAGAAGAAAAATGATATCTTATTTGAATTTTCATTTCTTTGAAATTGAGCATCTTATATGTTTATTGGCCATTTGCATTTCTTTTTCTCTGAACTAGCCTATTTATATTGATTCCTTACTTTTTCTATTTAGGTATTCATATTTATTGATTTGTAGAAACTCATTATATACTAAGGCTAATAACCCTTTACTAGCATATATTTTGCAAACATTTTTCTAGTTTTTTATTTTCCTTTTAATATTATTTTTCCAACTTATTAGTTTCAATATTTATGGTCAAATTTGTCAATCTCATTTTTTAAATTCACCTGATTTTTACCTGCAGAAAGCTCATTTCGTTTTGATTGAAAGTGAAAGATTTTGAGTCCAGCATACCACTCACTAGCTTGTGTGTAGCAAATCTACATGTGCTTATATGTAAACCTGTTGCATAGAGTTTTGTGAGAATTAAATGAGTAATACAAAATGCTTAAAATAGTGCCAAGCACATAGTAAGTACTCAATAAATGTTAGCTATAATCATATACTAACTGTTCATGCACATATGAGTCTGTTTCTGGATATTCTATTCTGTTTCTGTTTTCTGTGTGTTCCCGCTCCAGCACCACATTGTTTTCATTACCGTAAATTTATATAGTGCCTTTTGATCTGGTTAAGCAAGCTCCCTTCTCATTTTTCTTGGTTTTTTCAGATTTTTCTTGGCTGTCCTCTTTCATTTATACATACAAATGAATTTTAAAAGCTATTTGTCAAGTACCACAGAATCCCACTGGGTTTTTAACTGAAACTGTATTAAATTTATATAATATTTTAGGGAAACATGACATCTTTACAATATGAGTTGTCCTGCCCAGGAATGTGGTATTTCTATTTAGTCAGGTCTTCTTTTTACTCTTCTGTCACCAAGTTTTATAGTTTTCTTAAAGTCCATCTTGCACATTTTTATTTTACTTGATGTTTTACATTTTTATTGCTATTTATTTTATCACTGGCAATTACATATATGTACAATTGGATGATGTTTGCATGTTTATTTTGTATCTAGCCTTCCTTTTGAGCCCTTTTATTTATTTTTCAGTTGATTGTCTGCATGCTTGTCCAAAATGATTATCTAATCATGTCACTCATCTGCTTAAAAATCCTTCAATTACCCTTCAGGACAAAGTCTGAATTTCGGGACCTGACATACACTCATTTTTTTCACATGCAATACATATCAAGTGCCTCCTTGTGCCACGTGCCATGGAGCACCAGGGATACAGCAAAATCCCTGCCATGAAGACACCCACGTTTAGGAGGAATTGGTGTTTTGTTTTAGTTCATAACTACGGATCCACCCCCATCCCCTTTGCTTCTTTACCAGTGCTGTGTGCTTCAGCGATGCTGTACTTGTCATTCTTCTGGAGTGCCTTCCTGTTGGGCACCTCTTTGCCTGGTTCTTTGCCCACTTGGCATCCAAAATGACTCATGCCAAATACAGTCTCCCCTTAGCAGCTTCCCCTGAACCCCCACCTCCACAGAGTTAGGAGGTCTCTCTTCCATGTCCCACTGACCTCAGTGATGACTTCATCACTTAAATATAATTGCTACTTTATTGGTCCATGTGTTTCTTGAGGGCTGAAGTGGAGTCTTGATCATCTTTTTGCTACCTGGTGAGATGGTATCAAGGTGGTATTCAATAGATATGTGTTGAAGGCCTACATGTATTGAGTTGGTTGGAGGGCACAGCATGATCATAAATGTCAAGGTAAGTGGCCACACCAGGTCG